>NC_044571.1:11466419-11678734 GCF_901933205.1 Camarhynchus parvulus
CCGATAATCGCTGGCTTCCCTGGGTCGCTGGGCCCACCTGAAAGTGATTATCGCCTCGCCAATTACATCTGCTAAGATAACCGAAGGGGGATAACCTACACGCCACCCTGATACATGTGAATGCTGGCTTCTCTGGAGTCGACTGACGAACACCTGGACACCTCGACTGAACCTTTGTCTACCTCTGCACATGTAAAGCCACGGTTATGCATGTGAAGAGACACAAAGAACATTTGGTCATCTTTGCCTCGGGCAGAATAAACTGTATAAAAACTCCCTGCACAAGGCGGCATTCGTGAACCAGGGAGACTGACACTCGGAGGTCAGATCCGTGTTCACCCAGCGCCATCCCAGGCTCGACACTGTCTCTTTGGCTGTGATGGTTTCGACGACCGAACTTTGATCTCGCAGACAAATTAATAAATCTTTGCTACATTTTCTTATAAGTTTGGCTTACAACTTGATCATTTATAACAAAAGCCATAAAAGTATGCAACTCAAATTGCTATTAAGGCATTCAATTTTATATGAAGCTTCACAGTTCATTATAGACAGATGTAACACTTGGATCGGGTGCAATGGTAGAAAGAAATTTATTAGTAGAAAAAATAACTAGTTAATTATTTTTAATTCACAGAACTAATTTTTGCTTCAAATTATGTTCTTCAAACCCATGGCATCAAATTTACAGTTTTATCTCCAATGAGGCTACCAGCTGTTTGTATGCAATTTGCTTTAGCATCTTATCTTAGCAACTCTGATCTGTGAGCACTTAATTTAATTTCATTTCCTCTGGTCTTGCTAACTTTGTCCTTTGGATGCATCCTTTCTGTCCAGGTGACTTGCAACGTGCTCTCCTTTGGCATAAGGATGTCACAGGGATGTTACACAACTGAATCAATGGTGATGTACAGAGCAGATCTAAGGTAGCTTTTTCCCCCCTTCATCCTACTTTTAGTTCAGGCCTTGACCAGCTAAACTTAGATAAGAAGCTAGAGGTTTAGTAATTGGAAAAAGTGTTGAAATGAATAGATTACAACAGCATAAGCTTCTTAAAACAAATATAGTTAAGTTTCTTATTTCTATTAGCCTATGACCTATAGCAAAAATAAAAAAGAAAAAAAAATCCAGACTGAACACAGAGTCCAGAGCACTCCTGTGGAAAACAGAAGGTCTATTAATAAGTGTACTTTTGAAGACTGGAGCAAAGCAGAATGGTTTCTGATAGAATCACATTAATTTAATCATTTTGAAATTATTAAAATTCCAGATTCATCCCTTTGTAAAAGAATATATTGCCTTTCAGTCAGGAACATGATTATTTACTAATTATTTCATCACATTTCTAAGGTACTTGTGTAATGATCAATTAATCTGATGTCAGCTGTCATTGCGTGCACTATAAAGGTTATTGAACCATTGATGTATAGAAATATGCAACTGAAGATCAAAGGCAGTAGTAAAGAAGATAAACCAGTTTAAGATTGCATTTTGTTTGCATGCCAGTTGTCATGTACTGTGAAATGAAGTTCACCAGTGACTTGTTTCCTTATTCTGCTCACATGAAAAACAGCATATGGGAAAATTCCATTATTGTATTTTTATCTAGTGAAATCACACAGCCTCTGATCCTTGACTGTTAGATGTGATTAACATATTTTAAAAAACAGTAAAGCAAAAGAAGAGGGAAAAAAAGTATGATCTTTCAAATACAAATTTAAAAGTAATATTTAAAAGCCAAGTTTTGTTATAGGCAAGTTGTATCATCTTGGCTCCAATTAAACAGCACTTTGCAAGTCATGACCTCAGTGGACTAAGTCATTAAACAAAGTATTAGTCAGTTTAAATAAGGTACCAGATGCAAGCCTTTAATAAAAAGAAGGAAGATTTATCCAAAATATATCAACATTAACTTCAGTGATGTGACTGGGAGAGAAGCTTTCTGTTAGATGTACCAAGTTAGATTGATGTTTTCACAATGAGATGTTTAAATCTCGTAAGCTTGGAGGTAGCATGTTTCCATGCATGATTTGTTATTACTATTATTATTTATTTGTTTGTCTTGCTTTTGATAGATAGAATAAGGTAAGGCTGTAAGGAGATGTAACACTTCATTTTTATTAATGCTTGATGATATGAAGGCAGGATTGCAGTGGAGGAATTGAGAGAGAAGAATGATGTGCTCAAAACAAGGAAATAGTAAAACTATTTTTGTAGAAGGGTGGGGAAGGCAGGACTGAATCAGTCAAGGATGTTGTAGTGCTTGAGAATGCAGAAGCTGAGAACTTGGACAAGAACCATCTGTGTCTGTTGATGGACACAGCAACAGATTTGTATTTGACATGCAGAATAAACTTAAGGTAAAAGGACAATGAAGATGTAGCCATTGTGAAACCAAATAGAATTAAAGGGGTTTTTTTTAATTAGGCAGAATAGAATAAAACATCTTTGTACTCCGAAGGTAAAGATAAAAAAGAATTCAGGTGAAATGCAAAAGAAATTATGCTGGCGACATGGAGACAAACAGGACATTGAATTTAAAAGGAAGGGGAAAATTTTAGAAGAAAAATGAGGACACGAAAAGCTAAAGTGTAATGGAATCAAAAGGTTAAAATGTAATTTTAATTTGGCATGTTTAACAGTTACTTTATCAAGAAAAATAATGAAGACGGAAATAGGAAAAAGTGTGATGTCAGGTAAAAGATGTGAAAGGATCTAGAGCTGTGGTCAACCGAATTGCAAAATCATTTGTCTAGGAAGACTTGAAAGTCATAGCTGAAACAGGGAAAATCAACAATTATGCTCGTAGAAGAAAAGAAAGGAAATAAAAAGGAGATATCTTAATATGAAAAAATGTCATTGAACTGGAAGGACTGGGTGCCCATATAAAAGTTTGCAGCACTCTTGGCTAGGGACAAGTGGGAAAAAAGCAGAGGAAATGACAAGATTGGTAAGACACACACAGATCAGAAGAGGCCAGTGTTTGGTGAAAACAGCCCTGGAGACCTGAGTGGGGCTGCCCAGTGTGTGGTGAAGTGTACAGCACTGGGCTTTTGTCAACACCTGCCACAGAAACTGGAGGCAGAGACTGGAGAGAAAAAACGTGAAAGTAGAATGAAATTGGGGGAAAAGACTCTTGGGCTCAAATCACAGGAATTAGGAGGTATTGGGAGAGAAAGCCTTAAAAAAATGCCTTTAGATGAGAACAAAGAGAGAAGGATGACTAAGAGAGAAACCTGAGACTCCCAGGAAGTGCTTTGATCCAGGATGCACAATGACAATTTGCAAGGAAAGACAGTTACTTGAGTGTTGGAATAAATCAGCCAAGACTCCATTTTCTTCATGCAGAAAGCCAATTCTTTATTCACAAAGCTCATATTTGTAGGAAATATCAGAAGGCACTGTGTTAAACCTAATTGGTCAGCAATACAGTGAAACTCAGTTCATTGGTCAGAAAGGGCTATTGTATATGTCTATCAAATTTTCTATCTCTAGATATATTTACATTTTTCCTTTGTCTCACATTTACATTTTCCTTTGTCTCATGACACAAATTTTCTTGTTTACACAGGTGCATTTGTTTTTCACCCTCAGCATTGTTGTGTTAAACAATTTCTCATTCTCAAAATAGCTCCACAAGGGAACTTGCAAATTTTTTGTTAGCTGCACTTAGAAGAAATGACAGGCCAGCTTTGGCAATTTTAGCAGAGTGAGGCCTGATTTCATCAGGCCTTTCTTTCATAATTCTTCTACCTGTCTACAACATCTCACCCTTTTCATTAATTTAAAAAAGGCTCATATGTTCTGATGTTAAAACAGCTTGCTCTTGTGAGGGTTTTATCTCATTAAGGTTATCACTGGTTATCTATTAGATGTGGGATAAGATATATAAGAAATTACAATCAACAAAACGTATCAAATTCTATCATGTCATTGATACAGTGCTTCGCAGTATGAGAAAACAAAAGAATAATGTCCAATGTCTCTTAGGGAAATAGAAACAAATGACCATTGTTTTAAAGTCCACATAGTTGAGACTCAGGAGAAAGTTCATTAGCTGGAAATGTTGGTCTTTGACATCAGTGAATGTCCTCCTGGATCCTGGAACAGGGAATAACTGAAGAAGGTTAGTAGGAACACTATACTGTGATGATGACATAAGGCTTTTGTTGGCAAATGGCCCCTGTAGTTTGCAGACACAGCTATGTCTTGGCAGTCCAACTTCTGTTCCTGTTCTGGCCACAAAGGCTGCATGGTGATTAGGTTATTTCTCTTTCCACTGGGCCTCATGTTCTTGGAGGCAATCAGTGTCTGATTGAATGAACAGGTGAACCTGCTGATGATAAAGCACAAGCATACCCTCTCTTCAAGCATGAGTTTGGTTATGAGCGTGAAGAAACATCAAGGCAAAACAATACATGTAGCAAACAAGAAACTGACAGCAATCAGGAATAAGTCAGGTACAACAATTAAGAATATTTCATATAATACACATAATTAATAATACATGTGAAATTAGGTAATTAGGAATCTCTGGAATACTGTGCCATCATCCCAAAGTCTGCAAACAGCTGACAAACCTCAGTTTAGTGAGGGCTTGGATAATTATTTCCAGATAATAAATCACAAGCTCACTCTAAAAATAGGTTCAGCTGTCATATATAAAGGGTCAAACTGCCAAGTCAAAGTGATCTGAATCTAGTTTTGATGCAGAGAACATCTGGGTTTATTGGCAGATTCTCCATCCAGGTGAGCCAAGGCCTGGCCACCACCCAAGCTCCAACTGGGAGGGAATTCCCTAAACACATTTTAAAACAAGGCTCCTAAGAATAGCAGTTATGAATAAAGGCCTTGGGGTTAAAGACTAATCAAACCATCTAGTAGGTGGATCCCTCTGAAGTTTCCTTCAAGATAGAGTGAACAAACACAGCAAACTGCTGGAGTGCTTCTGTAATAATAACTGGGGAAAAGCACTAGACCAGCAGTTCAGAGGAGGCTTTCAACAAAGCTCAGATATCTTTTCTTGGAACTCTGAAAAAAAATTATGAGACAACATTGCTTCAAACCATAGAGCCAGTGCAGGGACTAGCCAGAGAGCTAACCTGGTCTAAGAGATGCCTAAGCAGCTGGAGAACAAAAAAGGATCCTGAAACGACACGTGTCTCTTAGATAACTACAAAAAGAGATGTTAAAGCATATAAGAAGCTGGCTATAAATACAGTAATAACATCTTATGAATAATGCCTATAATAAAATCGGTAAATTCTCATCATGTAATCATATATCAGTGGTGACCATCTTAGGAATTTGAGATTACACCTTTCTGAACAGTCATGTACCTATGACAGTAAAATGAAACAAAGGAAAACAGTAAAACAGCTTACAATCGGTAACAGGCATAATGCAGAATCATAACAGACTCTTCTGTGTTATCTTGGAAGATAAAACAGCAGAGATTGTAATGAGCACTAGAATCTTTGACAAAATCAAGGGTGAATACACTGTATCGTCTTTATCCACAAACAGGTATTTGTCAGTGTTTCATCACAGCTGTTTTAGTCAGAGTCATCTCATCCTTTAAAAGAAAACAACTATATATCTTACAATGTAAAAAAAGTAATATTTAGCTGTCTTAGATTGCAATGCAAGATGTAACCAGGTGTATTCTATCACCATCTGTTAAAACCAGGTGGGGCAGTGTTCTTTATCTCTTCCATGGCCCTCCCGTGATCTCTCCCTCCAGGAGATATCTTCTGTTAATGGCTCATTGAGTCTCACTGCATGACTGATAAAAATTACCTCATCCCATTGTGAGATGCTCCACCCAGGGGGAGGAGCCAAGCATTCCTACCTGGATATAATCTGAGCTTCAGAACATCACAGGCAGCCTTTTCCACTGGATTCCCAGAGGAAGACCAGGCCTATCTACACCACTGCTGGACCTTCAGAGGAAAACTACACACTTCTACAGGATCACTGCTTCAACAGAACCACATCTGTCACTCCAGGAGGACTGCAGCCACCATTTATTCGGACTGCTACCACCACCCTGACCCACAGGGTGTCAGGTTGTATTCTAACTTTCTCTGTTTCAGCAGTAAAATTTTTTTGTGAGCTAATTATTTCTAAACTGCTGCAGATAAAATTCAAGGTTATAGGACTTAAGTTAAGAACCTAAAATTAATTGCTGCAAATAATCTTGGGAGAAGAGTGAAGAGGGAGAAGAGAGAGCTGCAGGCCCACAGGGGAGTGGGGCTGGGTTCATTTCTGGGGCTTGGAGCTGCTGTGTGCACGCCGTGTTTGGGGGGGCTGAGGGGCACAGCAGGACCATGGCTCGCAACGCAGAGAAGGCCATGACAGCCTTGGCAAGATTTCGGCAAGCCCAGCTTGAGGAACGAAAAGTCAAGGAGCAAAGGCCTTTCCTTGCATCCGAGTGTAATGAGCTGCCCAAAGCTGAGAAATGGAGGAGACAGATCATTGGGGAGATTTCTAAGAAAGTGGCACAGATCCAAAATGCTGGATTGGGTGAATTCAGAATTCGTGACCTGAACGATGAAATCAACAAACTTCTGAGGGAGAAGGGGCACTGGGAATACAGAATAAAGGAGCTGGGAGGCCCTGATTATGCTAGGATTGGCCCAAAAATGTTAGATCATGAAGGGAAAGAAGTTTCAGGAAACAGAGGCTACAAATACTTTGGGGCTGCAAAGGACTTGCCAGGAGTTAGAGAGCTTTTTGAAAAGGAACCCCTGCCACCCCCACGGAAGACTTGGGCTGAGCTTATGAAGGACATCAACGCCGAGTACTATGGCTACCGGGATGAAGATGATGGGATTCTGGAGCCCCTGGAGCAGGAACATGAGAAGAAAGTTATAGCAGAAGCAGTGGAAAAATGGAAGAAGGAGAGAGAAGCACGACTTGCAAGAGGTGAGGAGGAGGAGGAAGAAGAAAACATATATGCTGTCCATGAGGAAGAGTCTGATGAGGAAGGTGTCAAGGAGAGAGAAGATGAAGATGGCCAACAGAAATTTATTGCACATGTTCCAGTGCCAACTCAACAGGAGATTGAGAAAGCTCTTGTACAAAGAAAGAAGATGGAGCTGCTCCAGAAGTACGCCAGTGAAACCCTTCTGGCACAGAGCGAGGAGGCAAAGACACTTTTAGGATTGTAACAATAATGTTGGGGTTGAGTTTTTTCTGTTTTTTGTTGTTAGTGTAGAATTTTTCCCCATTGGGTTGCTAAGAAGCACTGATGGTGGGGTGCTTGAGACAGCGGGGAGGGGGAATTCTGGTTTTTGGGAGTTTTCTCTTGGGCAGGGTGGGGAAGGCAGGGGTGGGGGGCAGAGATACTGTGAGAATGGGGGGCAGAAGAGACAGGTTTGCGGGCATCCTCTCTCTCTTGCTGTAGGGCTTCAGAGGAGGAGACCTGCAGCTTGGGGAAGGGAGTTGGCTGCCACCACCATAACCCAGCGGGGAACATTTCTCCTGCTGCTGGGCCCTGTATCCCCCTGCCCTGCCAGGACATCCCGCAGGTTCCAGCTATGGCTGGGGAGTTCTGATACATTCTCGCCCACTGCCCTGGAATTTCTGCTCATCCCTGCTGCTCCAGCCTGCTACTTCAAGAGTCCTGCAGGGGCACCGGGATCGGCCGCCCTAGGGTTCGTGGATCAAAGCCTCTCCTCTCTCCTCCATCCCTTCCTGTCCGGGCCGAGCCGCCATTGCTGCCTGCTGCCCGAGCCCGCCCCACAGCGCCCCCTGCAGCCGCGGGGGAGGCACCGCACCGGCCCCGCCCCCGGGAGCAGCAGCGCCCCTGCCGGCCATGCCTGGAACTGCAACCGAGGGGAAAGCGCCGCGGCCGAGAGGTTGGGGCTGGGTTTGTGTCTCTTTGTTAATTCTGTAGCTTTTGTTTGTTTGTTTATTATACATACTAGTAAAGAACTGTTATTCCTACTCCTACATCTTTGCCTGGGAGACCCTTAATTTCAAAGTTCTAATAATTTGGAGGGAGGGGGAATTCTCCATTCAAAGGGAGGCTCCTGCCTTCCCTAGCAGACACTTGTCTTGTACACCAGGACAGATTTTGGCACCCAATGGTGGGGCCCGAGGGCACTGAGAGAAAAAGGGTGAAAAAAGAGTAACAGCTCTTGAGTAATCTAATTTTTGTGTGCTGCTGATAGAAACTTTGTTAGGTGTCACCATGTGGTCTAGCTTACCCTGGTTTGGGTGGCAGATGGTTGTGGCTACATTTCCCCCATTTGCAGGCCCATTTCTAAACATGGATTCTATAACTAAGGCTACTGTTGCTGTTATCCAGTTTGATTTATGAGTTAATAAGGTAAGGAAGTAATGGATTTTTAATATTTTCTCTGGAAGGCAGGCACATGGATTCAGAGCTGTCACACACTAACTCTGTGTTTTTGGAGTTACTTTAATAATGCTACCCACTGTGAGGAAATGACACCAGGGGAAATTTTCTGCCAACCCTTCACCCAGCTCTTTGGGTCTGCCCCACCAGTTTTTGAAGTGTTCAAATCTTCTCTAAATGCTAATCTAGCCCAGAGACTAGGGATGCTGCCCCAGAACCTGACATAGCACCAGAAACTAGGGATGCTGCCCCAGAGCCTGCCCCTGCCCCACAGCCCACCCCAGATGTGAACTACCCAGATTGGCTGGGGGTTCTGGTGAAGGAGATGTGTGAGATGAGCCAGATGCTGAAGGAGTACATCTCCCCAGCTGGTGGGAAACCCTCCTCCTGCCTCAGAGAGGGAGAGTATAACAGTGCAGCAGTAGAACCCACACATGTTACAGCTGTCCAGGTTCCAGCTGATCTGCAAAGGCAGTCACAGCCAGCAGCAGTCATCCCTGTAGAAACAAGGAGGTCTAAAATGAAATCAGAGCACACAGATAAGGATAAGAAAGGAGGGCCCTCACAACCCACAGGGGAGCCAGAGGTTGCAATCATCACAGAGTACCTGATGTACAAAAGTCTCTGTAATCTGCACAAAGACATTGTACGACAGGGATGTGAGGTTTATACAACCTGGTTACTCTGAGTCTGGGACCTTATGGGTCCTACAGATGTCCGACTGGCTGGTGGTGAGGCAAGGATTTTGGGACCCTTGAGCCAGGACTCAGGTGTGAATCAGGTATTCATTTGTAAGGGAGCCAGCCAGGGTCCTTCTCCCTCTGGAAGCAGCTTTTAATGAGTGTAAGGAGAAGTTTGTCCACACGGAGAGAATGCAGGACCAGCATCACCACAGAATGCGCTGGAAGACTCCTGAGGAAGGGATCCAACAGCTGAGAGAAGTGGCAGTATTGCAGGTACTCTTTGGGAGGGATGGACAGCATGATAATGACCCCAACAGGGTCAGGTGCACAGGGCAAATGTTGTGGAGCTTGGCAAATCTAGGGCCATCCCAGTACACCACCTTTATTGCAGCAATTAATGCTGACACCAACCGAGACAGTGGGTTCTGTCACCAGTGAGCTAAGAAATTATGAGAGCTTGATCCCTGGCCCGATGCAGGCTCAGGTCTCTGCTGTGATTAAGGAACTCAAAGCGGAGTTCAAAGAGGAGATGAGGGAGGAGGAGAGGAAGATCAACGCAGCACCAGTGAGAGTCACAGGCCCCAGAGTCAGAGCCCAAAGTCCCCCAGCTAGAGAGAGAGGGTACACCCCATGGGCTGACCTATGGTTCTTCCTGTGTGACCATGGGGAAGACATGGGAAGGTGGGATGGGAAACCCACTTCTGTCCTGGCAGCACGGGTGCGTCATCTCAAGGAGGGAAACACTAATCGAGGGAGTTCCCTTAAAGTGAAGGTAGCCTCAACCTCCCATGACTGAGCTGCCGGGTATGATCTGCCAGATCCCCTTGGCAGAACCTGTAGTATGTATGCCCAGGAAAGAAATAATAACTGTTGGAACCCAGGACCTTGCTCTGACTGCCCTGGAGGACTCAATACCCTGGCAGGGGGCTCAGAGACCTTGGCACGGAGTCAAAGACACCTGTGCCTTCAATTTTAACCCATGGAAACAATTACCAACTTTGTGCAAGGAGTTACAAGCCACAAGGCTTTGAATAGAATGATAGTGAATTTATCACTGGGTGAAAATGTAGAATTTTGGGGTTTTTAGAATGGGGGTTCAAGAGGCAAGATGGAGGAATCTGGGCATGTTCTGTCTTTCTTCTTGTCCTCCATCTTCTGCTGGGATGGTGGCACTTCTGGATTGGTTTAGAGACAGACTGTCTAACATGGGTGATAGGTACTGGAAAATTATTGTAAATAAAGTACATGTAGTTTTTAGTATAAAAAGATAACACTGCCCTGATGGTCACAAAACTTTCCTAAGCACTGATCTCTTCTCTCTGGTGACCCGTTTCAGGATTTTAACCTCTTCTGCTTCCTTTTCATTGCATTTGGTATCACTGCAGAGTAAATCTTCACCTATTCCACCTGTGAGTAAAAAAAATTCCTAAATTTGCATCAAAAAGATAGCTTTGATCAGTATCACACTGTTGCAATGGTAGAGGTATCATTGCACACAAGACAAAGTGATTGAGTTCTGATTGAACTAAATCTAAGTAACAATCACTAAAAAACATACAAAAGCAAACCAGACAAAGTTATTTATATTTTCCTTTTTATGAATGACTAAGAACTAATGAACATTTAGTCTGTGGAAGATTTAAGGTTGAGCAAAGAAAAATGAGAAGTGTTTTCATCAGAGTATTTATAACAGTTTGGTTTTATTCACTTTTGGGGGATTTCTGTACTTAATCTTTTCACTTTTGGGCCTGGGGAACACATTGGACAAAGGGTGTTAATATTAAGAAGAAGCAGAGGTTTTTTCTGCTTCTCAGAAATGGAAAAATATATTTAAAGGATTTTAGCATTAATACATGCAACAGCCACAATTGAGTTTAAGAACTGAATGACTAATTCTGAGGAAATATGTAAATAATCTTCCTCACATAAACAGTCTGATTTAATATTGTGGTTATATTTAGGGTAGTGAAATTATATCTCTATGCATAGCTAAAAATGTAAGAGTGCACGATTCAAACAATTTGGTTTTAAATCCTTTTTATAAGGTTTAGGCCATAACACATTTAGGAACACGTTAGCTAAATTGACCTCTGCAGTGGTAATGTTAGTCCAGGGCTCCTGTAATTGAAACACATTGCACAACAGGGTTTTAAAGAAGGAATATTTTTTGGCTTAGACATGTCCTGATTATAAGATCCAACTCAGAGCAATTTCCTTCTGGAGCTTTAATCTCAGATCACAGTTTTAAAACAAGTCTCTTTTCCTCCCCAAAAGCTGCATGAATTTAACATCCCTTTTTCTTATGCACAAGATCATAAAGTAGAGTAGTGGGCATGCTGCTATGAGTTATTTATCAACTAAAGTCCAAGTTTGACTAAGGCTAGAGAAAAGTTTGAAAATGAGCAGTGAATGGTTGAAATGAACACAGGGCTGGAGCCATGGGAACATGTCTTAGCCTCTGGTGTGGTCATTCAAGAACTGCAGCCAGCTAATTGAAAAAAGTAATTTTTTTTTTTTGGTAGGAAAAAATTATGAAGGAGAGTTTGAAATTGGATGTGACCATACTCAGAATTTTCTTATCTTGCTGAATCTGCTGAGAAATAACTGCCCTGAGCAAAGAAGCCAAGTATAAGCCATTTTCAAAACTTTTTGACGTGAAGAACAGAAAAGGGGAGGAAGAAAACGTCCAGCAAAATTCCTCTGCAGCTGTTTTGCTGTTCCAAACCCAGGGAATCCAGCCCTGCTTCGGGGCTGCAGATGCTCTGTGGGGGCTCAGATGGCACCTCCCTCAGCTGCCCTAATCCACATTTCAATGTTCTCATCCTCGTACCCACTTCCATTTCCCCCCAGCACGGGCAGAGTGAGTCACTGAGGTTTGTATTTCCCCACCAGCAGAGGGGTGTTGGAGCAGCAGGAGCTCAGGGCTGGGCTGCAGTGGCAGGCGAGGTGTGAACAGGAATGGTTGAATGCAAGGCTGGGGAAATAGAGGCAAAAAAAGGGTGCTCATTACATTTTGGACAGCATCTCTGCTCCCCTTCAAGGTCGGGAAAACTGAGCCTGTGCCATCTGATTGCCTGCCAGATGCTAGCTCAACCCTGGATAATTTTCTGGAGCTTTCTGTATTTTGAGGGGAGGAATTCTGAGCTCTAGCAGCTCTTAATTCTAGTTCAAATATTAGTGCCAGGCAGCCCATGGTGAGGGAAGATCTCACTGGTTTTTTTGGCAGGGTTCCACATGTGGCAGAGGCTGTAGCCAATGAAGTGTAAGAGGCTGGTGGAAGGTGCATCATCATCCTGACATGCATTTATATTTGGTGAAGATTTTCAAAAAGACAGTATAAAAATAGTAGAAATTGAAGCATAACAAAAATGACCAGATTTGACTTAACCCTTTTTTAAGAACTTGTATAATGATGTAACAATAGCAATAAATATATTATAATACCTTATAATAAAATACCATTGCTTCTCAAAAGAGTTTTACCTGGCAGACAGATTGTAGAGGCTTTTTAGGGGTTGACACACAGTGTTAGTGATGCCTGAAGCTTTCAGCCTCCAGGTATTCCCAAAATCAGACCTCCCTGAACCCCTGGTTTATGTGCTGGAGCAATGCTACCCTGAGGACTGAAGTGGCTGCGAATCAGAAGATTGGTAACCCAAGGAAGCAAAAGGTCAGAAGAAACAGAGGGATTTGGGTACTTTTCAGAAACAGGAAATAAAAATATATTTAAGGGATTTTTGAAGAGCTAAGATTTCATTATCTACTTTTCTGTTTAAGGTGGTAAAACATTAAAAATGCCACAGGTGTAGTTCTCAACAGGGCCAAAGGAGGTTAAATCAATCTTCAAACTCACAATAAGGATGGTTAATTCTCATTTGTGAGCTGTGAAAGTGACAGTCTTTATTAATTCCTTGAACTTTACAAGCAGAAGGTGAGAACAAAGGAAGAAAGGAAGACTTATTTGTTGTTATTTTTTCTGATGTAAAAATTAATGTTCATCAACTCACTTTAATGAGTCACTGAGACATCAAGCCAATAAAAGCATCTCATTTGTTCTGCACATCAGGACACAGATATTCTATCTCCATCACACTGTAACAAGGAGTAAAGATAGCATCCTTTTTTTGGAGTTGTCTGGATATTTTACTGTACATAAGCATAATAACTGTTATTTTCTGTCATTTTCCAGCATTTTCATGTTCTTAAAAACAGGCAGTTGAGTTCCCTCATCTCTACTGAAAGTGCAAACCCAGAAATGGTCCCTGGAGTCCGTGACTGATGGAAACTGAGTGAATACAGAACATGTAAGAGGATGCTACACGAGGGCAATAAAACATGTATACAATGGCCATGGAAAAACTCTCTCACCTGTGAGCTTTGTAGCACTGCTGAGTGCAAGAAATATCCCAGCATCTTTGTGAGCTGGGATTCAGGTGGGGTGAGAGGCACAAATAAATGAGAATTGGCTGTCATGAACTTGCCCTCGGCTCTTCTGCAGCTGCAGCAGAGCTGGCAAAGCCCAGGGGTAACTGAGGGCTGGTTGAGTCTCTGCCTGCAGAACAAGTTTACAGGGACTGAAAATGGGAAGTGTGAATGATCACCTCTTTGCCCCTGCTGACCAGCAGTTCCACTCCCATCAGACAAGAGCTCTCCTGGCAGCACTTCACCTGCCAGCCCCAGCTGCATGAGGAGGTGCAGGATGCCCCTGGCAGGCTGTGGCCTTTGAAAGGTGGGAGATGCAGCTGAGCACATGCCAAGGCCTGCACTGCACTCCTGAGATAGCACCAGGGTGGGGGTTTTGGTTTAATTTTTGGTTTAATGTGCAATAAAGAGGCGCTGGGATTTTTTGGGTGTGCACTGCTCACAGCAGCAATTGCTCAATGCACCTTTAGATCTTGCAATAATTGGTGAGTACAGGCTCCTTTACAACAGAGAAGTGATTTCCACATTTTACCTAAGTGCACTATCAGTCATCTGCCATTGCTGATATATTTGACTTATTTGCTGTCTAATGTTTGAGGTGAATACTATTTAAGATTTATGGTGTAATTTCCACTATGCCAATGTAAAACATATAGTTTGTTGCCATCAGGCTGGAAAAAAAAACTACCTCTTGATGCAAAAAAGGTGTCAAGATTTGAAACTCCTCAGTGACAAATGACAGAGGCACCAAATATACCTTGTTCCTGTATATCACTTCTTTGATGATGATGTGCTTTTTATATAACAATGTGGGTTTCTTTCCTGTCCCCAGAATACCCTTGGAACTGAGTAGTGCTGTCCCAGCAATGTTATTATGCTGACAAAAAGATTTTAATTTTTAGACAGTTATAAAATATATGAATGCAGGCATAATGTTTTAGTTGCATAATGTAATACCAGGAATAGCTCACCAGTCATCCTAATCAGGTCATAATTCACTCAAAATCTGGATAATTTGCAGTGTACCTTGTCTAAATGGAGGTCAGAGAAGATACTGGTAAGGTCAGTAATCAGTGCTGGTACTGAAAGCTGGTACTTGGTAGATAGGAAAATAATTGTGAACTGTATAGAGTTGAAATGTTTTACTTGTGAGGCTGCAACGATTTCGGGCTCTTTTTCAGTTTGTAAGAATTCTTATCCACTTACAGTCATTTATGCTTTCTGATTTGAACAAATCCACAAATTAAAGGAAAAGCTGCCTTCAAATCATTATCTTTCCAGTCTTTTGGAGTTAATAGGGTTGATATAAAATCACCATTATCAAACCTTCTAAAATCTGATAAGAACTCTAAAACAACAATGCACCACATCTGTTCAATTCAGTTACACCCATTTAAAATAATTACAACAGAAAATCTTCATTGCTGAGAAAACTCTGGACAGCTGGAGTCATTCCTTTAACCTACATGAAACTAACAGGCATCACATCTTTCTTGTTAGCAATTCTGCACAACATTTCTCCTGCCAGCTAGTGCAATTTAAATCACCTGATTGCCTGAAGTAAGGTCAGGGACATTTAAAAGAAGAGCAATTAGTCTGAGTGTTTTTTAACAACATGAATATATTAGATAAGTGAAAAAAATTATTATTCACTGCAAGAATAGTTACAGAAATTTCTTGGAAATTTGCTGTATTCCTGAATAACAAGTGTCTAATTTATTCCCATCATTAGAAGGATGCTTTCAAACGTTGTAAACATCAAGAAAAAATTTAGATTAAAGATCTAAGCAAAAACTTGTAGCTGAAAACTTAGCTCATCAATAATTCAAAGTGGTTCTGGGAAATGTAATCTATTTCTTGGCAATGCTTTATCTTAACCTGTGGCTGTGTGGGTTTGATTGCTCTTCAGTGCCACAAGGTGTCATTGTTTTACCATGATCAGCTTTAAAAATCCATACTGTAGGAAAATCTGCAAAAAAATTCCTTGTCTGGCATTTTAAGAACTTGGAAAGAGACACAGATAATTATCTAGGTTTTAGTTGCTTGAGAAATGTAGAAAATAGCAACCTGTCAGAGACTAGATCAGAAAGATCTCTTTGACACCTACTGATGTACCAGCAGGCCTTCAAGGTCTTCAGGCTTGTTGGTTTTTCCCTTCCTAATATAGAAGGATTTTGTGTGGCCATTTGATCCCCTTACCTTGGCAGGAGGTAAGGAACTCCAGCTGTGTTTGGGCAGCTCAGAGGATGGCATGAGCCCTTTGGGCAAAGCCAGGTTTCTGTGCCCCAGGCAAAGGGCAGGTTCCCTCCTGCTGCAGCCCCTGCCCCTCTGCTGGCTTGATCCTGGACTGATTTGGGTTGGAAGGGACCTTTAAGGGGCATCTGGCCCAACCCCCCTACAGTGGGCTGGGACACCTTCCACCGGGCCAGGCTGCTCACAGCCCCACCCAAACAGGCTCTGAAGGTTTACAGGGATGCAGCTTCCATTAATTTTTGGGGCAACCTGTTCCAGTGCCTCATTACCCCCACCTTAAAAAATTTCTTCCTAACATATTATCTAAACCTCTTTCCATTTAAAGCCATCCCCCCTTGTCCTGTCACTGCAGTCCTTGCAAAAATCACCTCTTTGTCTGCCTTGTACCCTTTTAAGGTGCTGAAAGGGGCTCTAAGGTCTCTCAGGAGCCTTGTCCTCTCTCAGCCTGTGCAGCTGTGCTGGTGCTACCAAAGCAGAGCTCTGTGTGAGCTGAGCCTGTTGCACACACAGCAGGCAGGACTGCCAAGAAGAAATTCCACTGTCAAGCACGTACAGGAAGAGAATGGACTCGAGCATTAGCACTGGTAAGCCCCAGGATCATTTATGCATTCAGGAGATTTTCCAGATAGATGCCTAGTTGCCAAAACATGGCTACATTTCTCAGGGAAAGCCTGAGGGAAAGCAGGTATCCATCACTTTTATAGGGCTTGCCTGGGGTGCTGCTGGGAGTTGGCTGCTCAGCCAGGATCTCTCTGTTCTGCATGGGAACCAGCAGGGAGCTGCTCAGCCCCTGAGCTGTTTGCTCTGTGCTCAGGGCAGCCAGAAACACTATCTCCAAAAAGGTCATGATGCAAAAACCCTCAGAAAAGATTGGTGCTGAAAGAGAGGGAAAAGGACTGAGTAGGATGAGCTGGCTCACAAATACAGCAGGAGAGATCCAACATCCAATTGCAAGACTGGAAGAAGTGCTGGGAAGAAGGATGTAACACAAGAGTTGTAAAGGAATGTTGTGCAGTGAGTGAGGAGCTATTACATGGAATTTTTTTTTTGCCCAGGTACTTATGACCTTGGGGAGAGCATTTGAGGTTCCCACCATGGGATTGTTTAATAGGAAATGTTGATGTGTCAATAGGAGCCTGTTGGTGTATTACACAGGCATTCAGTGTTGAGACAAGGACTGTGAGTTAAGAAGTCCAGATGCAACCATCTTATATGTATCCATAAATTATAAATCTAGCAACATATTGCTTAAATAAAATAAAATAAAAATAAAATATAAAATAAAATGAAAAATAAAATAAAATATACCCAGATATCCTAGGCATTAAATTATATCACTCTGAGCTGAAAACAGAGGTTTAAAGTAGTGAGCAGGTATTTCATTTTGTAATTGGTCTTGGAAATCTCAGTGGACCTTCCAAAACTTCAAAACCATTGGAAATGTTTCTTCATCCTGGAATAAAGATTACTGACAGAATGGCATGTGAGAAGTTTTCTGGAAATTGCTGTCTAAATCATTACCTTTTCTGTGCACAAAGAGTGACACTCTGAAGAGTGTTGAAGTGTGGAAAAGAGAGGATTTATCCACAGGAGTTTGCTGGATGTCAGAAAGACATTAGGCTGTGTAATTGCCTCAGTCAGTTTGCTGTAGGGAGAGGAAATTATGGCTCTGTTGCATCAACTTTTCTTCTGAATTTTAGCACTGCTTGGTTAGAGATACATTTTTTGAGCAGCCGGAGAGCTGTCATTCAGTATCGATACTAAAAGAGTAGTAAAGAAGCACACACATTATTCTCTCTGGGCCTTCTGCTTTTCTTTTCTTACCAATGAATGTACCAAACATATCTTTTTGTCTTTGATTTAATACACAAAACAAGTCCCACTTTTTGTGCAGTGTCTCTCACCAGAAGTTCTGGCAGGTGTTGAGCAGTGTGGCATCCTCTGCACTGTGTGCTGCTGTCTCACCCGGCCCTGCTTCCAGCTCACACTGCTGCACATCTCCTCTGATACGTTTCTCTGGGTTTAGCTATTTCACCTTGCTTTTATTTCTGCTTTCATTAGGCTTCCCTAGCCAACATCTGCACGCTTTTAGGTATCTAAACTGTAAATCAGTCTTCACAGAACAGTGTTAAATCTTGTGCTGTCGGTGAGAGCATGACTTGTGTCACTGGGACAGAAGGTCTTCATGAGGAACATCTTTAGGACCTTTATGCACTGCATAAAATCTTTCCCCAGGCTGCCAAGGGTACCTATCACCTTTGCTAATGATTCCACAAGAGTCACCATGGTAATGATCTCTTTTCAGCTCAAACTGTAAGCCATGGATGCCTGTTTCTCTTGAGAGAGATAACTTGTGTATAAACTGCACCTCAAACCAAATGGAAAATAATAAATAGTAATAACAGTTCTGATGGAAAAGGCTTTCCACAGAAGGGCTCAAAATGTCACATAACAGTCACAAAGATAATGTTTCATCCATCATAAAAAATCTTCCATCACACCCGGAGCTTTTACTGTGCACTTTATTTGTAGGAAGAGGTGAGGCTTCAGCCTTCTCTTTTCCCTCCCCGTGTGCCAGTGCAGAGGCAGCAGTGGAGGCTCTGGTCACTGCTCACAGCTGTGGCTGTGATGGCATTTGGGGATTTCTGGAGCTGAACCTCAATCTGTTGCTGGCCAAAGGTCTCAGCATGGCCCCTCTTCCTCTGCTGCCCTGGGAGAAACAGCTCAAGGGCCCCAGTGCTGCCTCAGCCTCACTGAAAACATTTCTCTGGCCTCCAGAGCAGCAAGGCAAAGAAATGCCCTGGCTCTTTTCAGGGCTTGACAATACTAATTTCATAAAAGCTTTCTGCATTTGCCAGATTTTCAGCAGCTGATCAGGAGCTGCCTATGAAGGCACAGCTTGGTCCTTGAACACCTTCCAGGCAGGGGCTGACCATGTACCCTGTTTGTGTGTCCTGCTTGGTGCACAGTGGGGTATGTGTAGATTCACTGAGAACACTCAAGCTGTCATGAATCAAAGAAAAACACAAAAATCAAAGTATTTGTCATTTCAGAGTCCTTCCAGGCTAAACAGGCTACCCCCCCCTGCAACCCCTTAGCAAAACCACTCAGTGCTTGGTCAGATATTGCTTCTGAAATATGTATTCATGTAGAATAACCACTGGCCATAGTGAAGGAGTCACAGTGACATGATGACAGAGGTGTCAGTCACACTGCCCAATTCTGACACTCCCTTTGTCACATTGTGCCAAACATTAGAATAGAGCTGTGTGGATGTTGAATGCAGAAGCAAGGAAAATCAAAATTATCTTCAACATGGGGAAGACAAAATCAGTAAGATTACAGGAGACTTTTCTTAGCCAAGTTTTACACTCACCAGGTTTAACCTGAATTTTCAGCTCCAAACCAGACTGTAGTGATTAACTGGACAGGTGAGTCAGGTGCATGATTTTCCTGTGTGGAAAAATGAAGAGAAAAATTATATGATCCCTTAGAACCTCTAGTCTCAGTATCAAGAGATACTGAAGACTGTGTAAGAAACAGGTTTCTAGTGACCAAATTATTTTCTATTCTTTCCCACTCTCATTATGTTAATCAAGGATATGGGTGCTCATCTACCAATTAATGTTCAAAGGAGCTTCGTTCCTATTTTTGCCTTTGAAATTCTCCCCTCATGGTACTCAGCACATTTCCAGCAGTCTGTCATATTCAGCATTTATCACATACCCAGTAATCCCTATTTCTCCAGCTTCTGTGCTGAAAAACATTAGCCCTATATTTCAAAAAAATTAATAACCACAGGGACACATTTCAACTTTGCAGAAGCTCAGGATTGTCTTGGTTTCCCACAGCAACCATCAGGAATACTGGAAGAAAATAGGTCAAATGAAAACATTATTCCATGACAAAATCAGGGTTATCATAGTGTTATTTCTGAAAGCTGGTTGCACTACGGTTAAAATGATGTTCATTACACACCAATTCCTCTAAATTATTCTAATGTAAAAAAAAGGAAAAGATTATCCTGTAGGAATGTTTGACCTATTTTGATAGAGACCAAAATTAATGGGTCAAAGAAAAGCAACACTTTCACCTTTGTGTGGCACTTTAGTGATACATTTTCTAGAAACTTATGGATAGAGTTAATTCTGTTTTTCCTCTTTGGGATATTGTTGTAATGATTATAAATTTGACAGCTACAATAATCTTTACTGGAGATAACAACAAAATATTGATCTTGGATCAACAGGAATTTAATTTTGGCTACCTTTCTTTTACAGTTTCCTTGGTTAGTAACGTGTGAATACATCACAATTTGGTGCTGCTTTTTGTGCTGCTATTTGTTATTTCATCCCAGAAGCATTTGGGAGAGTCTGTGATACTCTGGAGAATTACTGTGTAGAACACAGAGAGCAGAGAAGACTTTAAGATGGTTATGATCCTTCCACAAAGACAATCTGTTCTTCACAAAGGATAAACAAAATATGTTAGCAAATGAAGTGAATCTCTGAGAAAGTGTGAAGCAATACAAACAGGGTTTAAATAGATCATGTACTTGCATAGAAAATAAAGTAGGATTGAATTTAGAAACACTTCAGTTAATAAATAGAGAGAAAATCCCAAATTTTCAATCAAGTGGATCAAGTTTGAGAAAATATATGCGTTTAACATCATCACCTTATTTTGAGTAGGAATTGATTGCAATGAGGAAAGTAAATGTTCCTCTTGATAAGCAGACAAATTGAATTTCAGAACCTAGATGCCATCCTTATAAGCTCAGTAGAGCAAACCATTTCTCTGAATATAATCTATTGCTTAGTTTTCCTCAAAACACTTTCTGTGGGAGAACAGAATTCTGTGTTCACTGGACTGAATAGTGTGAAATGTTGATGAATGGTAGGGGTTTTGGGTGGTTGGTTGGGGTTTTTGCTTTTTTTTTTCCACTTGGAAGGCAACATAGAACCCAACTCTTCAATTTCTAGTTACATGCATTCTGGAACCAAGCTAAAGGTTACCTCTTTCTTCTGCTCGTTCTGTTCAAAATCTCTGCACGATGAAATGTGGCATTGAAATTTTTAATTTGTTCATTTTGGTTTTGCTAAATGATATCTCCATCCTTATACTTTTCTGTCCTCTGATCACAAATGCTTATTACTCTCTACAGAGTTATTCCTCTTCCCCTTTCACCAGGTCCTGGCTTAAAACCTATGTCCCACCAAGGAGCAGTCTGGACTGAGTGGTTTTCTCTCATGTCACTGATCAGCTTGTGCCCCCAGACACGTCCCACTCCATCATGGGACATGCTCAGCCTCCATCCCAGCTCCAGAGAAACCCTGGCACACCTCCGAGTGCAGCTGAGTGCAACCTCTTGCTTCTCACAGGCTCTCACCTGGCCTGTCACTCCTTTATCACAAACAGGAGGCTTTGTGCTGATCCATGCCTTTCAGGCATATGAATTTGAGATTGTCCTCTATGCATAATTTTATACAAAGAGCATGATATTCTGCTTTTACAAATAAACAGGAAGGAAATTAGGCATTAGATAACAGCTGTTGAGCTTACTGTCAGCTATTTTGGAGCAAACTGTGACTAAATCTATGTAACAAAGGGGACTTGCATAAAGGAATTTACTTTATTCTTCATTATAATGCAAATCTCTGTGTCCTATTACTCCAGCTACAGTATTTTCTACCAAAATAGCTGATGATGCAAACCAGATTTCACTACTGCTGAAACCTTGCTCTCTGACATTTCTTCATTCATTTGGGGAAAAAGCCCACAATTTCCTTCCAAATATCTCCCCTAAAAGCTTTCAAGAGATAAGCATTTTTCCCCTGCTTTATTCTAATGTAAACTTGAACCCATAAAGTTTCATCAAAAGACTGTAAATCTTTCCCCTCCAGAAGTTATCTGCCATGTTTCTTCTTATCCTTTGGATGACTGCAGTAATTTTTATGCTGTGCTGTCGGCAGTGTAATGTTAAGTGCTTCATTAATGATGATTTGTGCCATTGAAAAGTTTAAAATGGGCAGATCATGGCAAAGACCTGACATTATTTATTTTCACTCTTTGTATTAAACTCTGCAAAGAACATTTTAAGAGCAGTTTTGCTTCCACTTGGGGATGCCATAAGCAGTATTTCATATGCCATTGCCTCAGAGACAGCATTAACCAGGACAACAATAATAATGGCTGCACACATTTCTAATAAATATTTGCATTTATTTGTAATAAAAGGGATACATTTCGCCGTGTGAAAGGAAGGAGATAAGTAGAGATGCTTGTCTCAGTTTGGAATAAATGATAATTCCAGAAATTTTCTGCTTGTAGGGTTAAGAAGTAATAATTGTATCCCAAGGACCCGGGCCCTGCAGAGTGTGGTACAGCAGAGCAGCTGAGAGCAAATACAAACTGGGAGCTGGGAATTACCCTGGGGAACAGCTGGGGCTCCCTGGGCTTCCCTTCAGGTGAAAACAAGGGGATCTCACTTTCTTTGGAGGTGGGGAGGGATAGGAAGGAGCAGGAGGAAGGTGGGGATGCCTCAACACTTGGCTGTGTTGATGGATTTAGGTCCTGACCTGGCTCGGTTTGGGACCTGGTCCTGGGCTCGGGATCCTGTCCAGCTTGTTACTTACCTGGAGAGTGAGCCAGGGGGCAGAACTTGTGGGATAAAATAGTCACAGCACAAATTAATACAGGAAAACTGAAAGATCTTTTTAACATTTCACTATCTGGTTTTTCCAATCCCCACACTATATTAGAATACAAGAGGAAGCAGAGGCTCATTTGCTAAGCAAAATTCTTTTTTTTGCTAAGACCAGCACAGGGTGGTATAATATGGTTTCTTTGCTTAACTACAATTTTTGCAACATGTCAAAAACCCATTAATTTGAAACAAATTAAAGGAAGTGTAATTTTTTGTCTACTTGATATATAAATGGGCATTTTAATCGAGCTAAAATTTCACATGACCTCATTTAAACACAGGTAACACCAAGTGGTAGGTAATTTCATTTGTGTGTTTTGGCTCATTAGGACTGTATTTCTCTGGGGAGACTGAAGCTTAAGAATGTACATTAGGAAACTGAAGAGAATTACTTCTGAAGATTCTGAGCCCTTGTCTATGGATTCCAAGGTGCCTTTCAGAAACAAATAATGAGAATAAACTCCATTTCATAGTCAAAAAAAAGGTTAAAAATACAGTATGCCAAAAACCACTTTTAGGAGCAGTATTAAATAAGTTTGTAGGAAATGAAAGTTCAAACACAGTATTAAAGGGCTCTGAATTAAATACCCTAGAGAAATCAAATTGTTAATAAAGACTCTTAGATCCCCTTTACGATTAATGTTTCTTGGAACCTCGAAGAGGCCAGATTGCCTGTGCAATGTAAAATGTCACTGGAAAAATATTCATTTAATCAACATGGATTAAAATATATGAATCTTTGCCTAGTTCAACTCAGATGCAATAATTTTCCAGCACACATCTGTAGCAGTCAGATATCAGCCTGGATGAGTTTTGTGCTTAATAGTTCAATCATTCTTTGCTGTTCTTGTATGGGAAAAATCCAGAAATTAGTTTTATAAAGTGAAATTTTTCAGGAATTACAATTCCCACAATAGAAATGAAAACACAAATTACATGTTAGGGGCCCTCACCAGTTTCAGTGACCAGACTGCTGCTTATTTTAATATGTCTGGGAAAAAAAAAAACCCACACAAATGGGTTTATGAGACAGGAATTATTTAGTACAGATTGTATTTAATTTTACACTTGGTCAACAAGCAAAATTTAATTTGATGGCAGAGAAAGAGAGTGCACAAGGAGGTGCTTACCACGTGGGGAGGGAGGGACCTCATGTGTGATGGTGTTCGCAGGGGTCTGAGGATGAGGGAAGAGACGAGGATCTGACTCCATGTTTCAGAAGGTTGATTTATTATTTTATGATATATATTATATTAAAACTATACTAAAAGAATGGAAGAAAGGATTTCATCAGAAGGCTGGCTAAGAATAGAAAAAGAAAGAATCAATAACAAAGGCTTGTGTCTCGGATAGAGAGTCCGAGCCAGCTGACTGTGATTGGCCATTAATTAGAAACAAAAACCACGTGAGACCAATCACAGATGCACCTGTTGCATTCCACAGCAGCAGATAATCATTGTTTACATTTTGTTCCTGAGGCCTCTCGGATTCTCAGGAGAAAAAATCCTAAGGAAAGGATTTTTCAGAAAATATCATGGCTACATTCATGAGGAGTCACCAGAATGGAAAAGGAAGGAGGGAAGTCCAGCTGGGGGAGCATGCCAGTGCTAGTTCCTGCTGGGATCCCTCCCATCTACCACACCTCTCCTGAGAAGAAATAGATCAACTTCTCACTCTCTCTGCAGGATGCAGCAACCTTGACACACTGCCATGCTGTGGCATGATGTGAAAGACAGTAAAAGAAAGGAATATGCTCACTCTAATTGGCAGGGGGAAAAAATAATGAAGAAGCAAAGATATTGTTGTGAATGAAATCTTGTTAGGGTGCAGGCTCACTTTAAGAGTTGTCCAAGTGGTGTTATTCCCAACAAATCAAATTAATCTGAAGTCTTGATGTTTATATCCAGGATTATGATGACCTCACATGAGCCACAACTTGCTGGCAGCATTGACAATGGAAGAACTGATACTAAGAAACTCCCAACACATTTAAAGCAACACAGATGTCATATGTCTACTCCCAGTTAGCAGTACAAGACATTAGCAAGCTCAGTGATCAATTTTAAAAAGTTTTATAAATCCTGTATGCATCCATTTGCCTTCTGAATACCGAAACTGCCTTGTGGGTTCATTTTGCCCTCCCATTTTCTCCACCTAAAAGCAGCAGTTTGGGAGGCTCATTTCCATTACAGATGCTGTATGTGCATGAAAGGAGAGTGCCTGTGGAGAAAGCTCCATTTTAGATGTGCTCCCTGTGGAGTGCATTTTTTATCAAAACCCATTTCTGATAAAACATGCTATTTGAGCTATTTTTCAGTTGTAAAGAATCTCTTGCAAAACTGCTGCAGTTGGGCCATAGTGTGTAAAGTCTGGGGTGCCCAAGATTTTGTGTATGAGTTAAAGCAGTGCTGGGGGAAGGTATGGGCTCCAGTCAGGACACTGCAAATCACAAATACAGCTACGTGGAATTTAAAAAATTTAATACATTACTCTCTTGAAATGTATCTGTAGAGAAATCAAAATAATTTGTCAATATATCCTGAGTTTCTGACTTCCACTCCTTCCCTTCTTCCCAAGTAAAATGAAAATATTTTTAGACCTAGTTTTATCTAGATTTTCCACCATAAACCTGTATCTGTTTGCAGATTTCAGATAGACCAACCTGTGGAAATCTCAGCTGTTATATTTTCACATATGAGGGAGTTAGGTAGATGAGGAAAATGCTTTCCAGGCCCACTTTGAAAAAAAGCTAAAGTAAATATCCTGTTCATGTGAAATATCTGAGGCTCCATACACAGAGAAAAGTGGATGCCTGTCCCAGAGGAAACACTTCAGGGACAGTTAATGCCTCATCACCTTGGTCATCAGAAACTCAACAAAACTTATAAGCAATTCATCCTGTGGAAACCACAATCCATTAGTTCCCATTCTCATGACAGTAGAATCTAAACCAAACTTCCTGACTTCTGTGTCGAGTGATTGTAGAATCACAGAATGTTTTGGGTTGGAGGGGACCTTGAAGATCATCTGCTTCCAGCCCTCCTGCCAAGGGCAGGGAAACCTTGCCCTAGAGCAGACCCAAGGCTCCATTATCCTGGCCTGGAACACCTCTAGGGATGGGGCATCCACAACCTCTGCCAGTGCCCCACAACCCTCTCAGTAAAGTATTTCTTCCTAATATCTAATCTAAATCTACTCTCCTCTGCTTAAGATCATTCCCTCATGCTCTTGTAAAAAAATCCCTGTCTCTGTCTCTCTTGTGGGCTCCCTTTAGGTACTGGAAGGAGCTCTAAGGTCTCCCTGGAGCCTTCTCTTCTTCAAGATGGACAACCTCAACTCTCTGCCCATCTTCATGGGAGAGGTGTTCTGTTCCTCTGATCATCTTCATGGTCTTTCTCAAGCCATGAGAAAGGTCTCCAAGAGGTCCATGTTCTTCCTGTCCTGGGATCCCAGAACTTCATGGATGACTCCAGGAGGGTCTCACCAGGGCAGAGGGGCTGAATCCCCTCCCTTGACCCACTGCTGATGTGACACAGTCCAGGATACATTTGCCATTTGCACATTGCTGGGTCATGCTGAGCTTCTTGTGAACCTTTGTCACGTTCCTGCAGGCAGTAATTATCAGTCTTAAAAATAACTAGGCTTTCTTTGTTCTTATCAGTGACAGAAATGCTACCCCAGTGTCTCAGCACTCTGGATGAGTGGGAAGAAAGCAAGCAGCAGACAAGGCAGACAAAATTGGAAGTAATCATGAAAATGTACAGGCTTGAGGGGGTGGAAGGGAGGGAGAAAAAATCATCCTCATTTGAGAGGAAGAACTTGGAGAAACTGAGAAATATGGTAAAGCATGACACAGTACTAATGGTCAGCAAATGTAGGTGTTGGTGCTTCTTCTATAAAAGGAGAAAATTTGGGAGCTGATCTTTATCTCACAGAATTGTTTAGAGAGGACAAGGCAATAAAGGAAGGAAAAGCAGTGTGCTGTGCTGTGGCCTAAATTGAGTATATATTTTTTTCCTTAAATTAAGATGGGGTATTTTTGAATTTTTATTCCCTAATAAGGGAATGTCATGGTTCCCTGGCAAATATGAGTTCCTCTGTCCATGGTTCCTCTGTGAAATATCAGTTTGTTAACACCAGTGATAATTTTGATAGATAGACTGAAACATTTTCAGTCATACATTAAAGAGAAGGAAGTTTATTAAAGGAATTTTTCTTCCAATTTTTTTATTAGGTCAGCATAAATTCAGCAGTTTTTGGCAGTTTGAATAAAAAAGCCATATACTGTGTGAATCAAACTCATGTCCTCTTTCAAACACTGAGGTTTTTTCTTATGAAAAATATCTATATTTGTGAAGCCAGAATATTTTTGCATACTTTGCCTACAGAAAATGCAGGAAGTCATACAGGTGCAGTAAATCAATATGCCACATCTATGAAATGACCATGTGTGGTATTTTAGCTTGAACCAGGATTGCACTTTTGTCTTGCTTGCTGCATCTCACATCAGATTTGTCCTGGAGGATGCAAACAGATTCCTTGATGAAAGTGAACTGGCAGACACTGCCCCGGTGGCTGTGTAAGGCACTTCAGCTGCTAATGAGCAATTAATGCACAAAGCCAGAGCAAAGCTGCTCTGGGAGAGCCCCCCCAGGTTCCTGTGGTGTGTTTGACCTGGACTGCTGCAATCAGCAGATCTGCATCAGCAGTCTTGGTGATGGGAACAGCTCCAAAGTGCCAGCACTGAGTGCTCCAGGCAGCGCCAGCCCACGGGGATTAAAGTGCATTTCCCAGTCCTGGCTGGGGATGCCCAGCCTGTCCTGTTTGACATCTGGAGCCACAGCCAGGGGCTGAGCCAAGGTGCAGCTCCAGAGCTCCCTGGCCTGCGCAGCTTGGGGTCAGGGTGGTTGGGTCTGTTATCTCCTTTCTCCATTATCCTGGTAGAGACTGCTTGTCCAGGAGTGCAGGCACAGCTGGAGAGGAAAAACTGCCCCTATGCTTGGACACTCAGAGGATGAGTTATTTGGGGTTTGTTTTTTATGTCTCCTGAGAGCCCAATGTGTCTGTCTGCATGGTGCCTGTCTGACAAATAGAAAGCCCTGCTTCTGCTGCTTTTCAGAAGTCACATCTGCCTCAGAAAAATAGGATGTCTTCCCTGAATATACATTAACCATTCCTATAAACTCTGCTTTAAATTCAGGTTAAACAGATAATGCATGAGAAGCCATAAGTTACTGGTAATGTGTACAAGGATGTTGTACCTTCTTCAAGGCAAACACAAAATTAAGGAAAAACAGAGCAAGGTATAGAGAGAAGGGCTCAATTTATTAAAGTAACATTTTATTTTTTTTACTAAAAAAATGTCTGCTTTCTCAGGTGTAAGGCCTCATTCCAAGGGCTTTATTTTTAATGAGAAGAAACCACCTTGAAAAAAAGCACAGTAGTATATAACCACACTAGGCAGACAGCTTTGTTAAATGATTTTTCCCTTCATAGATTTCTCAGGCATCTTAGACCATATGTGTGAGCAATATAGCACATACAGAAAACATTTTCATTCTGGACACAGAGGTTGGAACACATATCACCACACAGACATTTGCACTCATTAATAATAAGTACATGTATACTCACATGCACAGCCAAATAAGCTTCTGTCTTTTGCTATTCTGGTTTGTGTACAGCTATAGAAGTATCAGTATCTATATCATTTTACCCATCTATATTTCTTTTTATGAATGATAAATAATTAGTGGTGTAGCTATAAAGCTTATGTATTTCTAGCCAATGACACCTTCAAGGTTCCTCTGCTGCCTACTGCTTGACCTTGGTTTAAAAGCACACAGAATGGAAACCTTGAAACCAAGATCAGCAGGATTCATTCTGACAGAAAACAGATGCAGCACAATGGAGAAAAATACACATTTAATTTTAATCCTTTTTTTTTTAACAGCTTTACTATTATCAGTTTTTAAAAAAAATCTTAAAGTACAGACTGTCCTTCACACAAGTATCATACCTTTAATACTCCAATCAAGTTTTGATTGGATAACATTGTGACTACAGTCACTAGCAATGTCTACATTATTCCTCCCTTTGGGCAGGGTAGCAGGAGAGCAATGTGGAAGTAAAATAACAAAGGGCTGTGGCCTTAAAATGACCCTTCTTAATGGAAGATGCCTGACTTCATAGAAGTACAGTAAGAGGCATTTTATTTCATAATATTTGGACAGGAAGGTTACAAGACTGCAATATAGATAGATGACACACAGTGATGTGACCTTAAGGATCTGCTTTTGTCTCACATTACGTTTCAATTTTATGTTCTGGCTCAAGCCACCCAATCTTAGGTAGGGCTTAATGGGCTTCTTGTTTTCTGAAGGGGAATGAAAACAATTATCTTTACAAAGTGGGGAACAGTGTTTGAGATCATGTCACGTGTCACTGGTGTGGGTCCATGGAATGGACAAACCCCTGCCTGGCTCTCCAGCTGCACTTGTCCATGGGAAATCATGGCTGGAGAGAGAAGTCTGCTGAAGTCTTCCCACCAGAATGACTGCTTGCATCATTTGGTGCTTGTATAGACAAGAAAATATAAACCTTTGGTGATATTGATTGGTAATTTGGTGCTTTTATTAGGAAGAAAAGAAACCTTTGCTGCAGTTTTTGGCAAAATAAAAATGAAGGGATGCTTAAATAATGAAGAGAGGCAGCTTGTGTATTCTGGATTGCTCAAGCTGTTGGTGACTAAAGAAGGAATGTCATAATAGTGCTAAAGCATAAGGAAAAAGAATATAGGACAGTGTTCATAAGGAAAGCAGCAATACTTAAAAGAATTAACTTAGAATAGTGCTATAAAGGACTGGCATTGTATTTGAGTGGAAAAATGGATGTATTCTAAAAGGATAGAAAAAGACACATAATTGTTGTGGGAACAACTGGCAGACAGTGTACATATCCAGAGTCCATTCTTCATCAGAGTATGTGGGTATGGTTTGTAAAGACAGGAAGGTCTTGAAAATGATGTGTGTAATTTAAAGAGTCACAGAGTGAATCTTTGAATTTTGGAAGCACATGAAAATTAATTGACCTATTCCTTTGGTTTGGAATTTTCTTTATCTTACAAAAGTCTTACAATTAAGCACATAAATTAATTACAATTATAAATGCTTGAAGACACAATATAACAACAACTCTTGAGCCAACTTTGACAAAGGAAAAGATGGCTAACAAATTGGAAAAGTGGGAGAAATGAATTGTTGTGACAATTGAATCTTTCTGTCATGCCACAAGAATTTCTGCAACAGAAAAGACTATTCCTTTCTTTTTCACGAGCGTTATAAAATCTAGTAACACATGACTCAGACCTCCTCCATTTGTGAAAATAGAACTGTTTTCCAGTGCACATGCACAGACTTTTACTAGTTACATGTAGAAGGTTAAAGATTGTTAGAGAATTTCTGAAATTGTTCCATTCTGTAAATTACATAAAAGCAGCAAGCAGACATCCAGAGGTTTCTTCATCACATGTTAAGTATCACACCATCCTCTTTTCTGTAATGGGCATCTTTATGGACCTCAAATCACCAATGTGGTTTCTTTCCAAGCCCTTTCCCAAAGTTTCTATTTATCCAATTTAGTTCTAGTCTGATTATGCTCTCAAGTCCTGTAATTAGGCTCCGCAAAGGCAGAAATTGCCTGATGTTTCAAGCCTCCTTCTGCTGTTTTCAAGCATCACCATGTCATGGCTGGCCTCACAGTTCAGCACAGAGCAAACTTCTCTTTTTCACTTTTAATAGGAGATTCATTCTTCATTTCTTTAGGGATCACTGCCTTCAGGTACAGCTAGAGAGTCTTTGTCATGCTGATTTAGTAAGCTCTTTTTTATCTTTGCTTCCATTTCTGAGTGCACACATACTTAATACATTCATACCCATACCTGGATACATCAGAAGCTCCAAAATATTTGATTGTAAAGCTAAGTAAAATATAGGCAAGAAAGTGCTTTATTTATTCTGGGAATACAATTATGTATAGTTGAATAGAAGACTCTGCTGTATAACTACACACAGCTTTTTTTTTCCTTTTCTGTTTTCTTCTTTATAAAAATGAATTTTTCTGTAGGAAAATGTGCTGGTAATAATGAGAGCTCTAAGCACAAAATGTCTGATAATTACAAGAGCAATGAGAAGAGAAGCAAGATAGATAGAAGAATAAAGGCACTGAAAGAAAGGCAGAAAAAATCGTGGAAACTGCACACAGGCCTGGGAGCATACTATTGAATCTGAACATAGACTTTATTTATGTAATTTTATCAATTACTCCTAATTACAAGAGTGAATGCTGGCAGAGACAGAAAATACTTGACTGAATTTTCATGCTTGCATTTTTCTCTTCTTATTTCTTTTTATTGCTAAACAACTTAAATTAATGTTTAGTTAGGATCATTTAATCTATAAAATCATAAATTCCCTATAGCATGTTTTGAAAGGCAAAATAATCTCCTAACCTGAGAGATGAGTAAGAGGAGCCTGAGGTATTTTTATCAAAGCAGCCTAAGAAATGGTGCATTGCAGACCTCAGCTGAGATAGTGCAATTAAAGGGAAAGTCAATTGATCACAGGAAGAGAAGGACAAATATAAACAGTTTTTTTGTCAATTAGACATCTAAATTATTGTGTGGGATTCACAGTTTTCAGGAAAGGTTAAGGGAAGAGACTTTGTGATTCAAGAACCAATATCTCTTGAGGAATGCATTGCTGATCCTCTGACCAGTTTTCCACCCTTAGGCTGATGGAACAAAAGCTGGGGACCAGTGTCCTCAGCTGGTATGCTGGGTAGGATGTGTCATTGCTTCCTACTGCACTAAACCATCATTAATTTGGTAGCAAGGGATGTATTTCACTCTTCAAAACAATGAAACCAGTTAGAGATGATGTTTTGGGGTTTTTTACATGAACTGACCTTCACAGGCTCACGCACTTGGCAAAACCTTTGCTTTCTATTTTAGTTTTAGAATGGTTCTTTAAGCTGCTTGCTCACAAGTAGAAAGTTCCCATTGGAAGCTTCTGTTCTTTTTGAAGAACTATTCGTGAATGGGCCAGGTGTCATTTTCTTATCTTTTGAAGTGGTGTAGCTCAAGGAGTCTGGTTCAGGTTTAAATTAACCTAAAGTTCTTGTAGGCAAACACAAAGCACTGACAGTTCTATGAATAAAGAGAAGGTCTATAAATAAAGAGAAGACAATTATTCATATACTCTGAAATGTATACTGATCACTGAGAAATAAGAAATGGACTTCAGAATATTGAAATACATAGGAGACACTGTCTTAATTAGATTTCTGTATCAATTTAGAGCTTAGAAGAACATCAAAAGGCTTGATTCAAAAAGAAAAAAACCAATACCTTGATTTGCTAAGTAACAGCTGACAGTTTCATTTTACTGCCATCTTCTAGATTGTAATTTGACAACAAGTTTTTTTTCTATTTTAAATGAGGTTCTGTAATAAGTCCTACATTACACTGAAATAAATAAGATTTTAACTTTGGCTTTGTTCAAGATCTTAGGTCAGAAATTTAATTTTTTAAATGATTTATCTTGAAATTAATATATCCAAGCTACTGTTTAAGCATTAAAACTATCTTTCCTTCCAAAATAATGTGATTTATGTAATATCTGAAAATATGGAAAAAAGTATGAGGTTCCTGCTTATCAGCTGAGTTAAGCAGTTCAGCAAGTTAGACTTCAAGCATTTAGGAATTTTTATGAAATGCACAGCTTGCATCTATACTTCCTGGCCAGTATGTATATCTGGACTTGGCCATACTTTACTGGCAGTGCAGGCAGCTGCCTCCCTTGTCAGTGCTCACCTCCAACCAGGTAACAGAATGACCTGGATCTGGGAATCCACAGTTGCCCATAGCATTACAGGCATTCTGCATTTATACAATAATCATAAGTCACTTTGGGCAGTCCATTTTCAGAAGGTGACTGCCTTGCTCTCCAGACTGAAATCTCTATTCTCTCAGCCTTGTGACTCATAATGCACCTTTAGTCATATTTTAACCTTCAGCATTGCATTCTCTGTCACATTTCATTGCTTAATACATGCTGTTGAACACAGCAACACCACAGCACCAGATAAACCCCAGTGACTTCTGCATGAAAAACAACTTCACTCAGCTTTTTAATAAGAGTTCCTTTTAATTTGAATGCTTAATATGAATGTTCCCTGTAATATGAATGTTGCATTCATGCCCTTGACATACTTGCTCAATAATAATAGCAACAATACTGTCTATATATAGAAGGGTAAAACAGGTTATTTTTTGCCATATTATAAAACCATATTGGTTCACTGGGTTTCATCTCATTTGACTTAATACCTTTTTTTTGGGGGGGCGCTCAATTGAGCTATAAAACACAACAGATTTGAGGATATTTCAGGAATGACTTGAATCTCTTTATATTCAAAGACACCTTCGCTACCTTTTTGTATTTTATTTGGAATTTAATGAAATAACGGTAGCTGGGGAGAGATAAAGGAGCTCCAGAATGCAGCTGGTATTTCAGATGCAGCAATAATCTATTCTATGACTTTAAAAACCATATGGATTTACAAACCTACATTCTATGGCAAACAAAAAGGTCCTGGGCTTTTTCAAAAAAGAGAAGATAGTGAGCAATATGATATGGAGTTGATAATCCTTACCAGTCACACATCACATTAATAAAAAGATAATGGGATTTTACCTGATATAGTCGAGGCAATTTTTTTAAAAATTTGTCTTTCAGCTGTTTTCACCTTTTGCTCAGTGTTCACCTCAACCACGATTCCACTTAGATTTCAGAACCTGCTTGTAAGGATTTAGCGAAATTCATTGGAAAACCTCCTTTATAGAGAAGTGTATGGAAGTTTATGGAAGAGGTGATAAGCTTTACTCACATCCTAGTGAGGGACAGTGAGAGACTGAGTGGGATACTGGCAAATAGGCTGATCACTGCAACTGTGGCCAATGAAAAGCATCATTAAATTCTCTAGCCTTTGCTTCATTAATAGTTACTACATGCTATGGCCTTATTTTCACACCACAATGGGCAGGAATGGGAGCTTGGCCAAACCTCTGGAGAAGTGAGCTGTGGTGTGGGGGCATGGACCACACTGAGTCCCCTTGGGTCAGCAGGCAGAGGCAGCTCCCTTACCTGCAGTTGTTTGCACTGCTGTTTCCTCCAAATGAGGGGATTTGGAGGAAAGAAGTGGTGGGCATGAAGAATTTATTTCCTGCTAAGTCATTCCAGTTGCATGGTAGCTTAAAGCAGTTCCCAGCCATAAGAGTGAAACTGCAGGTGCTGACAGACACTGCTCCTTCCCTCTGAACATGGGCCACAGCACCACTGTATCTGCCCAAACTGAGCTCCTTATAACCTCCTTAGCAGCCCTTCAATTAATTAGAAAATTTGCAAGTAGCTTTCTAGCTTTAATCTGCTTGCTTTCATCCTTTTCCTGCCACTTTGATGAATTGCCAGACAGGATAAGCAAGTGGCAAGACAAATACTTTCAGAGGTGGGAAAGTATCAGGTTCACAGTGCAGAAAATGCATGTCCTCCAGTGATGGAGTCTAAATTTTAATTTAGCAACTCTTATTTCTGGGAAAGAGTAAAAGGATATCACATTTCATCCAGTCTACTAGATGTATTTAAATTAGCATTCTAATTTGGATCTGGAGTAAACTCTTGAAACTCTGCACTCAGAGGGTGAATGCCAAGTCTCCAGCTGGAATGGCTTCACTCTAGGGGTTGGTTTCTGTTGCCCTGTCTGACCTGCAGTGTGGCTGTAAACAGGCACAACAACTGAGAATCTCAAAGCTCAGACAGAGCAAGCAGCTCTGGCTGATGCTGCAGGAGAGCTGCTTAGCTCTGTTCATTCATTGTTCTGGTTTGAAAGCAAAACCAGTGAGAGACTCCAAGTCAGAAATACAATTTACTAGGAAAAGGGAAAAGAAACAAAATATATGCAGTAACACAAAAGAAAAAACACTGACAGAGTCAGAATACAACCTGACACCCTGCTAGTTAGGGTGGTGGTAGCAGTCCAGATGAAATGCTCTTGTTGAAGTGGTGATCCTGTATAAACCATCTGGTAGCTCTTGTGTCTTGGTTTGGAAAGACAGGAGTCTGCTAAGGAAGGCAGGAGCCTCCCCTGAAATGGAGAATGTAAGCCCTCCCCACCCCTCCGAATTGCTATAAATTTTAAATTAAGGGACTCAGGCAAAAATATGGGAGCAGGAAATAACAGTTCTTTAATAGGGAAGAAAAATAAAAGGATAAAATAAACAATGCAGTCCACTAGAACAACACTGACAGAGTCAGAACCCAACCTGACACCCTGTGGGGTGTTGGTGGCAGTCCAATTGGAAATGTGGCTGCAATCCTCCTGGAGTGTCAGGGGAGGTTCTGTTGGAGCAGGGGGGTCCTGTAGAGAAGGATGTATTCTTCCTCCAAAGATCCACTGGAAGAAGAGGCAGCTGCTGTTCCTCTGGAGAATCCCGTGGAGAAAGCTGTGTTGGTGTCTCAAAAACCTCTGGATTATATCTGGGCAGCAATGCTTGGCTCCTCCCTCTGGGTGGAGCATCTCACAGTGGGATGTTATAGTTCTTATCAGTCATGCAGTAACATTCAATAGCCTCTTATCAGCAGATGTCCCCTCTTGAGGGAGGAGTGATTGTGATCCCTCAGAGAGAGAGTTAAGGCAAATTGCTCACTTGACAAAAGACAACTGCCATACAGATGGTAATAGAATACGTCTTGCCTGCTATCTGGAACATCTTGTCTTCTGGAAATCAGTGGGCAAAGACTGCCTGTTCTGTCCCAAAACCCAGATTATATCCAGGTGGGGATGCTGAGCTCCTCTCCCCTGGGCGGAGCATCTTGCAGTGGGCTGAAATCATTCTGAGTCATGATTGGTCCTTGATTACCCATTAAACAGAAATGGCTCCTGAGTTATCTCTGAGTCATTGGCAAGGCATTGATGGGCCCATTAACAGGAGATAAGGAAAAACAATGCCCCTCCTGGTTTCAGCAGCTCTTGAGGATGGGAATAGAATACATCTTTATATTGCAACCTAGAACATGTTTATATATAATATATAATATATAATATATAATATATAATATATAATATATAATATATAATATATAATATATAATATATAATATATAATATATAATATATAATATATAATATATAATATAATGATATATTATATATATTTATTATATATCCTCAGGCTGGAGCTGTTTCTAGCAAAGGCAGACTTTTATAAGACAAAGAAAATTCCAAACCAAAGGGATAAGTCAAGATTCCTTCATGGGGAAAGCAATCTGCTTTGCTTTCCACATTTGGAACCAGCAGCATTGTTACCAGTGGGACAGAAAGACCTGTGCTATTTTCTAGTTGTGTCCAAAGACTGCACATAGACACCAACAAAAAGTTCATTGTTAGTGCCAAGAGTAGCTTCTATTTTCTTACTAACCTTGGAAGACTCCTTAGTGAAATCTGAGCTAATTCCAGGCTTCCTTTTTAAATTTTTATTTTATCTTCAATCAAAATAATGTAAACAAATTTACAGCAGAAATTACAAAAATATCAGCTTCCTCTGAGTATGTTTAACAAGGTAAATGACTACTCTATGCAAGAATTTTATCTACATGCATCCTGAGAAGGTGGTAACAAAGTCATGCATGTCTTGAGCCATCAAGGAGGAGATTGCACAAAGTAGGTCCAGCTCCTCTTTAGACCCACAAGATGTGAGTGCTCAGCACCTTCTGAAATCCGGGGAGGATATATCAATGTGCAGCAGACTTCTGCCTAATTTACTAATATGTAAAGTGACTCTAAAATTCTTTCCAAAATCTGCTTTTGCAAGCTTAATATTCAAGGCTGAAAAGGACTTTGTTTTTTTTAAACCTGACATTCATTAAGGTGAAAAATAGTAAAACAAACACTAAACATGAAAAGAGGATATAGTAAATGTTATTTTATTCAAAGTTTCACCTTGGAGAAAAGCAACAATCTCCTCAAATCACACAGGACTTGCAAATATTGAAAAATAGAATAAGAGAGAACTTGTAAAAATCATGCCGATATACTGTTTCACCATATGTACCCCTAATTAAAAAAAGGAGGTAGAAATTAAGAGTCTTTTTTCCTCTTCTAGTGTTAAACAAAGGCAGATGACAAATAATATATGAACTGGATAAGAAATAATACTCTCTGTAATCTTAAAAATATCCACTACAATGCCATCAGATACTGTAGCTCTAATAAAGAATTATTTGGAAATATAATCTTCTTTTCTTTTAATTCTATAGGATTTTTCTAAAAAGTGGAAGTATTTTGATACTATTTAATGCAGTGAAGAGTTAGTCTTTTTTAACAGAAGTTTCAAGGGATTTAAAGCTATCCAAACATTGATCTTTCATATGATGCATCATTAGCAGAACTAAAATTTCTCATATTCTACAAGGTTTTGGAGCACAGTAGCAGAAATGAAGCAGCTGGTTGTATGGTTTCAGACAGAAACCATACATTTCCCATCTCTATTATTCATAAGGTTGCCTGCTGGAACAGAAATGTTATCCTTTTTGGTGAAGTGTATAACATTCACTTTAAACCCATACTTATATTGTTTGCTGGATCAAGACTGTCACTGGGGTTCTTGATTTTCAGCAAAAGATTATTTTTCAGAGGCACACGGGGATTCAGTGAAATGGTATTGACTTTGTAGCAGCTGTATTTATTTAAAAAAAAAAAGCTGCTAAATTATTTTGTCATCTGTGAAAAATAAAATCAAGAAACTTCCCCCAAAAGCCTTTTTCTCAGTAGCCCTAAGTTCTGTGATTTGAAGCAGGGCTTCAATAATGTACTCAGCACAGAAAATTCTGAGTATTCCACTGGAAATTGATAAAATAATTTAAAGATTCCTGTTAAACAATGAGATTTTTGAAGATGCAAAGAGCACTCAAGCCCAGTTTGTGAGGCTGAGGAGAAACTTGTAAAGGAAAATGCTTACTATGTAACTGTCTTTTAATAGTTAGAATAATCTCCTGACTCCTAAATAATTTCTTGCACATCACCCTGCTCACAACAGAGGAGAGAGGAAGGAGAGGGAATGAGCTGATTCCTTCCTTTCTCTGGAACTGTCTCACTGCACAATCCTAAAATAAGCTAAGATGCAAAGGACCTCTGAGGAGCTCCTGGCCCAGGCTGCTGGCTGGAGCAGGCTGATTTTGGTGCCAGACCAGGCTGCCCAGCCTTGGCCACCCACCCTTCCTGGGCTACAGCAGCACCAGAGAAGGGGCTGACCCCTGCCCCTCCTAACAACAGCCCCAGGCTGTGGCTGAAGAAAACTCTCACAAATTTTTTATCCCCTTGCCCCAAAGGATCAGGGAAATCTGAGCCTACTTCTCTCTCCCTGTGAGAATCTGTCCAAATTTCCCCTCATCTGCCTCACGATCGTCATTTGAGGACCACTGAAGAGAAGACCTCCCCTGTCTCCTCTGTAGGAGAAAGTTACACACACCATGGGCCTCCGCGAGACCTGAGCACAGGGCTAAGCTATTGTTCACAGGTGTTGTTTGCTGTGTGCTACACTGAGCCCAATGAGAAGAAGAAGGGGGCACTGTGCCCTTTTTACGACAATAGCCTTGGAAGATGTCCCACCTCTGGGCCTGGCTGGACTTCTCCTGAGTTCTGCATGGTCCCCTGCAGAAGACCCCTCCCACTCGTTTGCAACCACCGTGACAGACAGACTGAGGTGTGAGAAGCCTCTCCATTAAAAACCATGATGTGAAAAGGCCCGCTCACTCTTTCCGAGGGCTGGGACTGAAACCCCCACTCTGGGGGAGGTGTGAGGGGGAGGCAAGCTGACCAAAGCGAGATGTTTGCCTGCAGGTTGTGACCACTGGACTGCTGAGAACACGGACTACCTGTTACATCTATTCCTTATTGTATCTGTTCCCCCCTCCCCCCCCCCAATTTCCAATTGAGTAACCATATTAAAAACCTCTGAGTTAGCTAGAGATTTTGAGATCTCCTCGGCGTAACAGGCGGATCCTCGACTGGACTGGACCAAAGGACTTCGTCTCTACATTTGGTAGCTCTATTCCCCCCGCTTTTCTCTCTCTTTCTCCATCTTTCTCTCTCTCCCTTAATCTCTCTATTGCATTTTGCTGTGGTCATTCAATAAAGGTGAATATGTTTTGATTATTACTGCAAATCCCCTTGTACCATGTCGGTTTTCTGAGATCAATCCATGAACAATCACGAACCCGTTCATAAGGACGGATCCTGACACTGCCCAACAGCTCCATGTAGGATATTTCCCCTGCCCCTCTGGTCACGTGAAACAGAGATTTGGAGCTCCCCCTCCTCTTCCCATCCAGTGCAGGAGACCCTGTCCTGCCACCACACAGACCCATTCTTGCAAGCTCAGGTAGCACAGTTTGAAGAGGTAAAAATTGGAATTTTCATCAGTAGGATGTCCCAGGGAGTTACACTTCTGCTACAAAAAATGCATTTTAAAAATATAGCTACTTTTCCTCAAAATTCGTGGCTTTACTGTGCTGCTTTTCTAAGCCACAGACCTACCAATATAACTGCAACTGCCTTCTGTCAGGGAAAGCAGAACTCAAAATAGCTTCTCTAAGATAAACAAGACAATTTCTTCTATAAAAATAACGCCTACACCAAAAATTACACTGATGTAACTGTACAGATGGAGCAGTAAGATTCCTCAAGATTGATTCTTCCCTTTCAAGTCTGCCTGCCTGAAGTTAGATCTCTCAATCTATTTTCTGGCATGTAGACAAGTGATCTGATTTTCATGAGTGCTCAGCACTAGGCAGATTCCCAGAAAACAGTTTACTTTTCGGTAACTAATGCCACTTTTGGAAACACTGAAAGACAAATCTGGATTGATGGGTTTCCTCCAACTATTTATATACTTTTTTTCTGCTCATCTTGCCTAAAAATAGAACAAATACTACCAATTTAATTAATTTTAATTCCGTGAATTAACAAAAAATCCCTTGCTTAAACAGCATCTCACATTAGGACTCTTCACTTGCCTCAGGGAAATGGTACAAGCAAAATGACATTCCTATCCCGTGTGATCCATGATTCCTCCAAGGGAAGAAAGTGCAGACTACAGATAACACATTCTCTCTTTCTAGTTTATGTAGACATTATTTAGCACTGCATACAGCTTTTTGTTCAAGCATTTATAAATGTCTTCAATGATTTTTAAGGCAGAATGCTTTGAAATGAAAAATATGATTACTATGGTTAGGTAATGGAGAAAAAACTAACAATCACAGAAGAAGAAGAGCGAGATTTGTGGATTGCTGGTTGTTAATTAACTGGAACACACACGTGTGCATGCTGTGTGTCAGGAAGCACAGCCCAGGAGGAGCAGTGCTGTGGGGTGTGCTGCCTTCTGCCTTCTCTCCTGCTGTGGGGCATCAGTCACATCAGGGCAGCTGCTGTGGGAAGGGAAGCTCAGACTCTTTTCTGAGAGGAGCAATGGGTGATGGATGTGGTTGTGATCACCAATTTGCTCTTCACTTGCTAATATGACATTGTTAATATACATTGCCCTTCATTTAGGATTTCTGGCCCTGTCACAGCCTAGTCCTAAAAAATATGAAACAACTCATTGTAGATTGTTACTTCACAGGGATTTTTGGAATGGCACACTCATTCTTTTTATGTCATTTTAGTTGCTGATGTTTGAACACAACGAAGCCTGCCTGCCTGCTGCAGTTAGCATTTGTAGTAGGGGTTTTTTAAAGTAATTTCTGTCCTTGTTCCTGTTGTTTAGTGTCCTTGAGCTTAGCTTTAATCTTAAATAAAAGCACAAGAAACGCTATGCTTTCAAAGGCACAGCTGAAAAGCCATTGACAACAAATATTTGTAATATTTTTATTCCACTTTACTAAACTCTTCTACTTGTTAGGAGCCCAGATTCGACCAAGTTAACAAGGTTATCAGTTATGTGTCTATTGTCTTGTCCCGGCTTCCTTGGCTGAGCTGCTGCAGCAAACAATGCAGGAGCGATGCTTTGTTCGAGCAGCAGGATGGAGGCAGCAGGGAGGGGCAGGGGCTGCCAAGCAGGAGCTCCTCCTGAGGCCAGGATTAATCAGACTCTGGCTTTGGGGGCTCTGGGCAGCCCCCAGGGGCTGTGACACCCCTGGGAATCTGCAAAGCATCCTCACACCAGCACACGAGCAAGCAGGACACTGCAGGCATGAGTTAACCTGGCTGGCACGTGCTAAAGAACCTGGAAGAGAGGTAATTAAAAGCATTTTAAGGGATTAAATCTATGCATTTACCTTAAAAACACATTTCCACTCACATCAACCTATGGCAGAGCGCCTAAGTTATAAGAATAACTGTTTAAATTACCAGTAAAAAGGCAAGATCATTGCTTGCTCCCTTTTCTGCTCTTCTGTGTAAATGCCAGGTGCATTCAGCTTTCCCCTAAGCACTGTCATAAATTTGCTGTCTCCCTGCTGGCTTAATTAAAATATGCAACTGTTGCTATCTAAAGAGCAGAGGGTGCCAGGGCAGCAGCTGCACAGTTGGAGAATTCACATTAGCACCATGCCAGTTGGCTGGCAATTCTAATCACTTTTGTACTGTCACGACTCTTTGAGAAGCAGAAAAAATATTAGCTCCTTCTACAGAATCAGTTGGTCAAAAATGGAAGTTACGGGAGCACCCCATGTGGGTACTGCAGGATTTACAGCACAGCTCAATATTCAGTTTTTTTCTGGAATGGTGTATGGAAAGTACATAAGACATCATGGAAAACTTTGACACTCTTTTCCCTTCTCCTTCCTGCTCCCAGCACCTTTCAGTTACTGTTTATACTCCTGCCAATAACTTGGTTGAAGACAACAGGGAATGCCTTGAAAATTTTTAGAGGTTTTATTCAACACCAATAAAGAATAAAATCTGAGGTGTTTCTTTGAACTTTTATTAACTGAATGATAAGAAAAACCACTCTGCTCAGTTCTCTACTGACAATTAAGTTGTGGCCAGCATCCTGCTTCTGGACATCATGGTTCAAAAATTGTGTTCAAACCAGATCTCAGCTATAACATACCCATATTACTGCTGCTTGTGTGAAAACATCCTGCTGGCCAGGGCCAGCAGCAGCATAATTCAAACTGTGTGTGAAGCCATCACATCCAGCAGTGATTTAGCAGGTGTGAGCACAGTGCCAGGCCCCAGAATCTTATCCCATAAAGGTGTGTGTCTCCAGCCATGTCTCCAGCACTGCACCCTCCACCTGCATCCCCTGTTTCTTCTCCTCCTGTGGCTGCCACTCGCCCTTGCAGTGTCCACCCAGCCCTGGGTGCTCCTCAGCTCCTCTCGCACTTTCTTATCCATGTGCTGATTGCCCACAAGTTACCAGCATGTTTCTTCACTGTCCTCATTTCCTAAATGATCTCTATGCTTTTTGTAAATGCTTTTTCCAAGGGATGCTGCCCTGTGGAAACCCAGGGCATCGGGAATATTTCTCTGTCTGCTCTGGGGTGCTCTGACCCCCATGGGAGCACTGACTTCGACCCTCACTCATGGAGAAAGTTTCCCAGACTTCAAGATAGACCAGAATCCACTAAAGTGTGAAATAGATTATAGAGTAGTGCAGGTGTATCACTTGGTGACAAATTTAGGCTTTGGGATTTTTAGTATGTTGTGGATGGAAGCAAGATGAAGGGCACAGGGTGTCCTCCTGGGTTTCTTCTTCAAGCTTCTTCTTCCTTCTTCTTCATGGGTTTGGGTGACATTTTGTAATTGGGCATAAAAGTCCCCATTGCAGCTCTTTGGGATCAGTTATTGGGTTGAAAGGGAAAACAATCTAGGTGTCAGTTCTTAATTGGATAGTTTAGTCTTAAAAGACCTTGTAACAAGAGATTGTTGGCCATTTTGTGCCTTCTAATGAAAAGCTGCCAAACTCACAGTAGTGAGACTGTTTTACTGATAAGAAATAACAAACACCTGAGTCCAAACATGAACTATTGTCTCAAGTGCCTTCAATCCAGATCCAGAGAAACCAACACTGCCTCAGTTTCAGCTTGTGGCTGCTGAATTCTTTACAGGCACCATGGTTCCTTACCCTCTTAACTCAATCAGATCATACCCAGCATCTCATGTCACTGTAGCTCCTGGCTTCACTTAGGAGAAAATTCCAAACCAACGCAACAAAAGCACCCTGATGTTTTACTTCAGTGGGATGCCTTCAGAAGGATGTAACCTGGGAGGGACAGGGAGTGTGGATCAGCATTGCTTCCTGCAGCTCTTTGTGTGTGCCAATGCACCTCAGAGCTGCAGTCACAGCGCCCAAACTCACAACTACCAGTGATTTACCAAAATAAAACACTCAATTACCTTCAAATCTAGGGGCAGATGGAGGTACTCAACACCCTTTATGCTCCTCTGTTGTGGGGAGCCAATGCTGGAGGCCAAAGGGGGAGAGAAGCCAAGAGAAAGGATGGTGGATTCCTGCCTATCTCCTTCTCTCCCCACACCTGAGAAAAAGGCAGCAGCTCTGAAACACTTCATGTCCTCTCCAGGTGTGCCCCTTGTTAGGACAACAGCTTGTCCGGTTAGTATTTAAAAAAAGCCTGCTGTAAAATGCTAATGAGGGCACTTCCAGACTGCTTTTTTTGGTTCGCAAAAAATAGTGTGTGTGTGTACCATGGACAAGAAAAGATTCATAATTTCAAAAAAAATCCTTGGCTCCAGACAAAGATTTGCTGGGTCACATTCATTTCAAGCCACTGCAGAAAGGTATTTAACTGAGGATATTTGATGTTGCTTGCTTCCTAGTACTTCAAAATCACTTTAACTTTCAGGTTAAATACAAACAGGGCATGCATTGTTCATTACAACAAGCATATGTTACTGGAATTCATACAGAGTCAAATGTGACTCTTTCAAAGAGAAATGTCAGAGGATCCAGAAGGGTTTTTTGTATTATTTTTCTAAATGCTGGTTTTCATCAGAACTTCACTCTTGGCAGTTTTCTTTGTGCCAGTAAAGTTTCAGTGAATAGAGCTGAAAACAACTCACATGGGGACTTTACTCAAATGTCTAATCCCTACAGGAGCAGGTAACCAGGTCCAGTCTTTGTGGTTCAGGAGACAGTGATCTACACAAAGGGCACCAGATGCCTCAGCAGAGCCTTTGAGTCTCCAGATCCTTTGAGGATTTTATTTTCAAAACACTGTTGTGAGAGAAACATTTCAGTAACAGACACAGGTGACTAATTCACCACTGTGCTGTACAGAGACATCTCAGTCTTCTGGATTCCACAGGCTGAAATCCCTCTTGAATAGCTGCTCTTATAACCTTTCAAATCAAACACTGTGGCATCCCCTACAACCCCTGAGACATGTCCCCACACCGTCCCTCTCCACCTCCCCAAAAAAAACCAACCAAAAAGCCAACTCAAAACCCCAAAGGACAAAAAACCCCAAGATTTTTATAGAAAAAGATGAAAGTAAAGGACGTAGAACTTTGTACCAGTAAAGCAAATTGTTTTGGCAAGTCAAGGGAATTACATCCATGTAACATTTTAAAAACAAGATAGCTCTGGTAGAAATTATATATACAGCTTTGGTTTCCTCAGGCAGAAGAGGAAATCTGTGTAATTCCCATTTTCCATAAGTTTGACTCAACAAACTTCCAGGTGAAAGGGAACAAGTCATGATTTGTGAAGTCTGCTTCTCATGTTCATCTGAGTCTGGAAAGGGAAGTGGCTGGGACTTTACTGGAGCGACTTTTCAGTTTTCAGCTAGACACTGTCCAACATAAGGGGTTTTTTGAGCGTGCCCTCAAGTAGCTTCTATGTTCCTGTGAATATCCATGAAAGCTCCTAGGTTCAGGTGCTCTCAGAGGTGAGTTGAAAGCAAGCAGGAATTTTGGAGGTATGAACTTTGGATGCTGTTACTTAGCAGAATTTTGGTTTCCCTGAATCCTTTAGAGGAAAGACTTTATTGGAAAGATGATGGGAAGAAAGATCCAGGGACCCACAGGCTACTCAGCCTGTCCTCAGTCTCTGGGGTACCAATATTTTTGGAAGTCACTTCCAGCCACATGAAACATGAAGGTGGATTTGCTAAGGGCAGATTATGACTAACCTGACTAACCTGATTTCTCTGAGGGGCTGACAGTGTGGATGAATAGTGGATATTTTACCTTGACTTTAGCAAGACCTTTGTCAGGATGTCCTATAATATCCTTAAACTGGTGAGTCATAGGTTGGATGGTGAGCTGCAAATTGTCGGGGTTGTTGGGCTAAAACTGGGATGATCAGCAGTGCAGAGTCCAGCCAGCAGCAGGGTAGCATCTGTGACCCTTGAGGTTCATAATCTCCATCCTTGGAGAGATTTAGAAGTGCAACAGGACACAGCCCAGAGCCACCTGCTGTAACCAGGCCTCCTTCAAGCAGCAGGTTGGGCCTCTCGTGGTCCCTTCCAACCCACAGGGCCCTGTGCAAAACCCTGGGCTGGGGTTTCCTCAGACAATGTGCTGAACACAGAGGGTTGTTTTGTAGATCAGGATGAGTAAAGGACAGTTATAGCAATGTAATCCTTCTATTTGAATGAAAACTTAATTTAAATGAATTTAAATGGCCAGGCTATTGGGGATTGAGATGTTTTTCAGTGTCAAGACTGCGGTCTTGTAGTGTCAGTGAGGAGGGAATCTACAGTAAATCCTGGTGGCACATCAATGCCACTGGCAGCTCACCATCCTATCTGCTCCCTAGCTGTTTGCCTGGGAGGTGTGAGAAGAGATCTCTGACAGTAGGTGTTTTCCTTTGATGTTTGATCAGGTGTCCTTGAATTTCTTAGCCTTTTCTCTCCTGGAAGCATGTTGGTGTGCATCCTGTTTTGCAGGAGGCAGTATAAGCCTGCTAAATGTGAACCTCTCCTTGCTTTCCTTCCATTATGGATCCAGGAATGTGTGAGTCTATAATTTATTTAATAGTATTACGTATGTTTCACAAAAAAGTCTGGCAGACTTGTCACAACTAAACTACCTTTCTCCAGGATTCAGCAGAGATAAAGTGTGTCTTGTGCTTGAAATAAGTTTTAATTTGAATCACAAATTCCTTTGTGCCTGATTTATCAGCAGTGTGTAGTATGGTATGGATATAGGAGAGTGAATCACTTGCCAGTCCAAGTTCTACAGTACTACTGGCCTCTTGAAATTATCTATAAAATACCCTTTAGGCATTTCAAGTCTACTGCTAGAAATTCAGTGGACCATTCCATATGATGCCATATTGTTAAAATGAGCTGGTGCTTTATTTGAAGTTCATGCCTATCAGCCAGAAGGCCCTGAATGTAAAAGAGATTTTAAAATAATCTTTTTTAAAAAGGTTTTGAAAGATTACAGCTAAATCCTTTGTGGCTGGACATGGCTATCATGCCACAACCTGATCCGAGAAGGTAACACCTTCATGTACACACTGTAGAGCCCAACATCTCAGCTGGGATATCCAAACCTTAAGGACTCAACACATGCAGGATTTGTAAACTGATTAGGACTAATCTAAGAGATTCAGGTGAGATCTCAGCTCCTGACATGTCTTAATTCAAAATTCAAACCAAAGGGAAAAACAACCATCCTTCGAGATACCAGAGTTTGGTACATTTTTTTAAATTTTCAGCAAAAAATCCTAGCCAAACATAGCTTTTGTGAGTTTGCCATCTGTCTGTTATTCCTCCTTAACATTTTTAAAATTCCAATAACAGTGATAGACATGTCATGGCCTCAGAGATGTGTTTATGTCCATGGTCCACGTATGTTATAATTCCAAGCTATTATTTCTGATTGTGCTTATGCAGGATGTGCTCCCTGGGCCAAGAAATGCAAGAGCAGCAATTCTGTGAGAAATGACATTTGAAAAACACCCCCAGCAAGTCCTACACCCTATTCTGTAAGACTCAGCCTGTTTTAATATATTTCATGCACACACACGCAATCAAAAATTTTAGTTGTTTCTCAGTGTTCAGTGAAACCTCAAATACAAGATTTAGTCGTTACTGTTCCTGGTTTTAGAACAGAGCTGCTGTTGGGATTAGATACCAATAAATATAATAGTTAAACGCTATAAAAAATTCTGCAAAACTCTGGGTAATGTTTCTATTGTCACACCTCCCCTTCCAATTTCTCTCTTTTCTACTTAAATTGAAATTTTTACAAGAAAGGAACTTTCTCAAAATACATTTTTGCAAAACCCTTGCCAGCTTGGTCCTTTGGGCACAAAAATAATAATGAAAAAATCTGAGTAATAATATTTTTTCAGACTATTATATGGGAAAAAACACAAATCCCTTATATGTGTAGGATTAATGTTCTGTTAGGGTGGTAGACTCACAGCTCTATCTCATGTGTACCCAAATCTCTTGACTAATGTGTTTGCTCTACTGAACATAAACAGACTTCTGTAAAATGAACAAAGCAGAAATCTTAATTTAAACTTCAGGGAAAAAAAGAGTTTGTATTCCACACATTGTTCTCCAATCTTATTACAACTCAAGTCCTTAGGAAAACAAAATAAATCTAGGTAGTCCAGATTTTTTTGCTTCATGCTATTACAAAATATAAAAAATGAAGAAAATAAGAAAATGAAGGAGAAAAGAATTTAATGAGTATTCATTAGAATTCAAAGGATTTTAATGAACATTTTTAAACTCCTTGGTAATTACCTATAAAAGAGGTGTGCCTTTTGTGGAATTATGAATTTAATTATAGCAATGTCCTAGGTTTGACCCAATTATCTTGTGGTATTTTTGTTGTTGTTGTTGTTTAGAAATAAATTGCTCTTAGTCAGCAAAGCCTTTGGATGAGAACTCTCTTGGAGGACAGCATTTTCAGAGCCTAGCAGTAGGCAGTACAAATAATCATAATTTAGCCTACTTTATGCAGTTATAAATTAGGGTGGTTGTTGGGTCATCCTGCCCCAGAAACATATTCCTTACCAGTGCTGATTTGAAGCATTTTTACTTTTTTTCTGGTTTTCTTGTGAGTCATTTGCCTGGGAAAGATTTCTTGAGGGGATTTGGCAGCAAGCTTGACTGCTGGGCTTTGGGAGTGACTTCTTTTTCCTGTCAGGGATATAAAGGAGCAGGGCAATATGATTTCATGTCATCTCAGTTTTTTGGAACCAGTGCTTGGAAGTGCAATATGCAGGTGAGCTTTCATAACATTACATACAGAAGTTATGTAATGAAAAACCTGTGTTATTTTATTCTCTCAAGTGTATTAAATATGTTCTCTAACTTTGTGTAAGGTATTAAGAAATCTTTGGCAGTTATGATGAGTTAGACATAGTACCCATGTACACCTTTTGACATTGCCCCTTTTTCTTTCGAATTTCACAAGGTGAACCAACTTAAAGTTGTTTAACGTCATCCCTTTTGCCTCCCATGGAAATCTGTTACATGCTCATTGTAGTCCTGGATTTGAAGGTTTTTCCTGCAGCCTTCTGGAATAGTCTGTGAAGTGACTCCCTGATTTCAAGGTGCATGCAACAGACACAAGCAGGACAGAAAGAGCCCAGTACCCAGCAAGAGGCACATTTTTATATCTGTCTCCTTCCTGGCAGCACCCCAAGGCAAAGGGTGGAGGATCCTTGCACATTCCAAAAGGTGCTGGACGTGCCCATGATGTCACTGAGCCAGTGGGGTGCATTTTTCTGAGATAACACACTGTGTTATCCCCTCCCAGATGTGTGCTCTCCCCTCTGTGATGCACTCTCTGTGTCCTCTTGTCCTTTCTCAACCTGGTTCCCAAGCCGGCTGGTACAGGCAGGTGGGAGGGTGAGTGCCAGATAGCAGCAAAGTGTACTTGCTAAGTTTTCAGTGTTCCCAGTCTTTCTCTGGTGATGAAAATATGGTGATGAATTAAAGGTTTTGGTTTGGTTGTGGTTTTATTATTTGTTTTTTGTTTTGTTTTCTTTTGCTTGTCTAGCTAGGTCTTTTTGAGAAGTATGGTCAAAGGCAGAACTGAAACCGCTTCCCTTTTTCCAAGGTTCAAAGCTCCTGAATTCTGTGCATGTTTAAAATCAAAGCTGTACCTAAGAGTGAAAGCAATTCAAATTGTCCAAATAATGAAATAAATAAAGTTTTATGGAGAAAAAAATCCTTAAGCTGGAACTGTGCACACTACTGAAATGTTGGAGCTGGGGTGAGAAAAGCTGCCTGAAATCCATCAGATTGCAACTTGAAATCCAGATTCAATTTGGTTGCTTGCATTTATCTTCCATTTTCCATGAGGAAAAGTTTTAAACAGTAAGATATGACTTAACTGTCTACACCACAAGTTTCTTTAGTTTCTTGCCTGTTATCAAACTGAACTCCAGTGCTGATTTTGTGAGCTGCAAAGAAATCCTAGTCTTACAATTCCATCCTGAAAGAAGCTGAAGAAAAGCACACACAGACTGTTGGTGTTCTTCCTGTCAATAGTTACACATTTTATGGTGGGTTAATGGCAGCTTCTGAGTGTCTTAGTACTGGAAGAGAAATGACATTGAAGTTACATTGTCTTTCCTTTCCTTTATTTATTTATTTACCTCTAAATTCTTTCAGAATAACATTTGCATTTGTTTAAACTGTGAGCAAAATACAAAGGTTAATGCACTATTAGCCCATTCTACCACCTATGCTAAGATTTTCAGTTTTCACTATCTCCTGCTTCTTACAAGATTAACTAGAAAATAATTGATAGAAGTACCAAAGCTAAATAGATAACAGTGTTAATCCACTGATTTTTTTGTTAGCTCTGCTTTGCAATTTTTACTCATCTTAAGAGAGGACAAAAATTCATAGAGATAGAAATATTTAAGGCACTGAGCTAGCCTGTGATTTGGAGGCTCTTTCAGTTGCTTGCTTTGAAACACACTTCTATGACCTGAGACACTTGTAAAATGGAAATAACAGCACTCTGTAGCTCACAGAAAGCTGTGAGAATGAATACATAAATATTTTGAGATATTTCAAATGGATAGGGACTAGATGGGTAATAAAGGTAAACCAGCAGGTGAATCTGTATTTTTTTCTAAGGAGTAAATTAACTGTTTTAAAAGCATTGAGGGCATTATTTCAGGAACCCTCAGTTTTACATTTTTAAGTTCTTGTAAAGAAATTGGGAGCAAAAATTACATAAAAACACAATTATAAGTTTTCCAACTTGTGGAAAAATAACCTCTTCCCCCCACCCCCCTTTTATATAAAATATGAAAGCGGGCTTTATTGCAATGTAAAAATAATTATTGAGATTGTTGAGGTGCTTAATACAATTTCAGATTTCTCAAGCAAATTTTTCTGTAACACCTGAAAATTTAAAATATGTTTAGACTTTTGTCTAGGTATACCCCAGGTTGGATGAATTTGAAGATTGGAGTACAAAGGTCACTTTATTTCTTCCTTCAAGAACTAAACAGCAAAGTTTGGAAGATCACAGGAGACTAACAAACAGCAGATTGCATAAAACTGAGAGTTCAGTGCAGAAGCATAAAACAAATGCCACAATATACTGGAGAATCACAATTTGTTTTAGAGACAATTTCCTTTGAAGGAGTCCGGTTAGTACTTGTGATTGATTCAGTAATGGCCTCAGCATATTTGTCAGGGGGAAAAATAATAAGCTTGTTTTCATGGTATCTAGGTGAACAAGGTCAAAATGAAGCATGAAATAAGATAATACCAATCATAGTGTAAATATGAGAACACTGTAGAGGCCAGTCCAAATACTATGATGACTTTTCCAAAATGGAGCTCTCCTAGAGGAGGTCTGAGTGGTATTTCTCTGCTGTCTTCAGGAGTATGTGTTATCCATAATAAATCCCCAAAATGATCCATAATAAAATAAAGAAGTTGTAGTTCCAATAATCAATATTTATGGTTTCAGCAGTCAAACCTAGCTGTTCTCTCTTGCAAAGGAGAAGTGCTCTTTATTTCAAACCCTTTGAATTCTTTACCAAGCAATGCAGCTGATGGTAGGGTAGCAGGATGTGCCTACTGTTACAAACAAGGGAAATAAGAAAGGAGATGCTGTTCCCTAAAATTCACTGTTGAGTATTGCTAAAATTCACTGTTGAGTCTCTTAGGGTGGCAGCTGAGGGAGAGGAGGAAGGCAGGGCAGAGCTCTCCCCATCCTCCCCAGGGTGCTCAGCCCACAGTGTGCTTCAGGTGAAGCTGCAGTGCTTTGTTCTGTAACATGACTTATATGAACTCATAATATATCCTGGTAAAAAGATTGAGTTTTTGGATCATGGCACTTATTTTATTCTCCAAATTATTAAGATGAATAATTACTGTAATTGTCATCTCAGCTATGGCAATGGCAAATGCTGTCCTTTGTATGTTGGAGCTTTTTGAAAATGTAAGTAATTTACTTCAAGTACATTCTATTTTGGGTTTATTACCTTGTGCTTTCATGAAGGGCCCTCTTGTCCTTCAAAACAGGAAGGCTTAGTTGGCCCCCTCTGTTTTCCTCATTCTGTTGTATAACTGGCCCCTGCCTTTTATTTTTAATCAATCTTATAAGTCTTTTTTTTTTAAGGAAAATCATGCCCCCTTCATTTCTGTTCATCATTCCACAGTCTTCCTTTTTAATTTATTTTTTTAGCTTGGTTTCCTAAGGCTTGCACGTGAACTCACCTTCTTTGTAGATGCCTCTATAACCTCATATGTCAATTTATAATGATGTTCAGTTCATTGACCAATTTTATCTAAATTTGTCAGGGGACAGACATCTCAAAGACAATTAATTTCCTATAAATAACTTCTGAAGAAGTGTTAAGAGAAGAGAGCAATGTGACCTCACTTTAGCAGACAGCAGAGAATTCGCACCTGACAGGGCCTGAGGGTGCTCCTGGGCAAAGTCTCCTTCAGAGGAGCTCTGATGCCCACTGGCAGCTGCCAGGACATCACAGAAAAACCTGTTTTAATCAGCGGACTAATGGAGAAAAGAGGGGAAATTGAGGACCTTCCAGCGTGTACTGGAAAAATACTTGCATTTTCCCTCTTCACTTCAAACAGCTTTAGAAACTTTGTACAGTAAAGGGCTAAACCCACCTATCATCCTGTTCCTCATGAGCTCCTTCCATCTCACAGGAGGACCCAGCTGAAGGAGCCCCACGGGGCCACCCTCCCTGTGAGAGCAGCAAGAGAGCCCAGAGCAGCTCTGGGGGCTCTGAGCCTGGCACAAGAGGGGTGGAGCTGGGAGGAACTCACAGCCCTGCAGCCACCATGGCTCTTGGTCCTGCTTTGTGTCAGTGCTGGAAACATGAACCTGCCCCCAAAACACCCCCCAGCTGCAGGGAGGCTGTGTCAGGGAGCAGGAGCACTGAGCTGGGAGAACAGGCTGTGTTTGGGGTGTGCTGGGAGGTGTTAAACCCCAGAAATAAGCACCACCTCATAAGCCTATATTTATTTTAGATCAAACCAGGTCACATTTAATTTTCACACACAATATATTCTACTCTGTTAATCCTGTAATAATGATATTCATTCAGTTTTGTGTGTTCAGAAAGGCAAATTGTGTTTGAATTGGAAATTTATATTGTTCAGCTGCAGCCAAACTGGAAATAGTAGGGGAGGTCAAGGAGGATGATAATGGTCTCTGGTCTAATGGTCTCTGTGCTGCTTATATGCATCCTTAGGGAATATTTGGCTTTTTTTTTTTTTTTTTTTTTTTCTTTTCTTTTCAACTTTAGTCTGTTATTATCACTACTATGAAATTTCAGCTTAGGGAATATGCTTGATCATTCCTAGTACTGCTAAATGCTTCTTTGTGTTAATCTCCTACAAGAGATGACTCCAGTGAAAAATAATTCAAGGACAGGGCCTGTGAAACTGAATAATCCTCACTCATGTGAGCAGTGTCAGGGAAGCAAATTTTCCTCACAGCTGACTATTTAAGTATTATTTGCTTTGTATAAAAAGAAATTATTTTTTTTGCTTGCTCTTCTTCATGCTTAAAACCAGTTTTAACTGCATATGCTGGTTGATAAGTAACTTGATGCTTATTGAGAGAGGCTGACCCCCACCATACCAGCTGATCAGAGTAAAGAAGATTCCATTTTCATATAATTGGGAAAAAAAATTGCCTATTTCCTCTTGAACACACAAACTGCTTTCACCTTTCCAGTCACTAAGACTCATAAAGTAATGTTATCAGTTACTAAGGGTAACAGGGACCAAGAAAACATATTTTCTTATCTTTCAAGGCCAGAAGGTTTTATCATAGTTAGGAGACAATGTTGCATGAACCTAAACTTTCTGCTGTAACAGAAAACAATCTGAACCGTGTTTGGAATGTTTACTATTAGTTATACAAAACAATACAGCTTTATTTCTAATGACATCAGCTGTGAGAAGAACTTCTAGCAATGCAGTGTATTTAAAACTATTCCACCCATCTGTAGATACATTAATAATCGATTTTTATTTAACAATAAACATCTTTTAAAAACACATAATTCTTATGTTCATTGAATTCCTATTAGTGCAAAATTTGCCAGTGGGCCCCTCCTCAAATGCCAAAGGATATTTAGGATTGGTCTGGCAGCCCTTACACATGGGTAGGGTGGAGCTGTCAGCCACAGCACCAACTGACCCTTTGTGCAGGTGATCTGCTGTTTTCAGGGGCTCTGCTGAAATCCCAAAGTCAATCTTACCAGCCTGTTTAACTAGGCAAGACTGGCCCTTCTAGGAAAAAGGAGTCAGATTGACTTCTCTAGCAATAGAACTGAAACAGTTTTCATTGTGATTTTTTATTTTGACAATTCCAATAAATATCTCACCTGGCTTACAGAGATGCTTCTGGAGTCACATGCCCTTGAAGAACCATTGACTAAACCCATCAAAGTAACCTCTAAATTTTCCTAACAGAAAGTAGCATTCAAAGGAATAAATATAATTATCATGTTAACATCTTCATTGGGGTAAAAAAAATCAAAGGCATTTTCTTTGAAAAATAAGATTAGGAGGATAGTTGCTATTGAAGCAATACTTTCACAATAACAGAAATTTGAATGTGGGGGTTCTTTCCTATAACTCAAACAATTTAAGCGATTCTATCTAATCTCCACAGAATTCCATAGAATCACATACAAAATCCATCACACAGAAAATTTTTCTGTTTCCATAATTTGACATCATTTAGTGCAGTTTTGTAGAGACAAATGCCCTGCTGCTACAAGGCCAGACCTGTCCTAAAGCCAGTGCTTTTGTAGTTGAGTCCAGTTGAGAAAATCCTTCATAGCATACAATTCTCTATTTAACATTAGATTTTTCAGTTTTAGTACAGAAGTCTGGGAAGAAAAAAAGCATTCTGTTATGCCTTTGTTAATTTTTTTTTACAACTGTTGACTTGGGAAGATTTATTGCTTGGGTCTTAGAAGAGTGACTTTAATCGGGGCTGGAGGGCCGCTCTTCTGCCAGAGCTCTGCCTACCATGTAGGCATTCCTGAATCTGGAAAAGTTTAAGCAAAGAAGAAATCATGTGGGTATGTGTTTCAAAGGTGTGTCACCCAAACTGGCTTAGTTCGAGATTATCAGTCAGGAAATAAATTCATTTTGAGGTTTCTTTGTACAATGGGACACTTTGCTGTCAGGAGGTTAGAGAAGAGGTCTTCCTTATAGTGCTGGTCTTTGGCTTCAAGTATTCCTTTTCTCTGGATAAAAAATCTGGAAAGAGTGTGTATGCACTCATCCTTCTCCCTGGCACACCTCAAACAATACAAAGGAAACAAAGAGGAAGCAGTTTCTCATTTTGCAGTACTTGACTTCAATTTTTACAAACAGTAAAATCTCACATTTAAAGTAAGGAGCATTGAAAAGGATTACATTTATAAAAAGGCGTACCAGCACAATTCTTTCTTTTTCTTTTTTTCTTTTGCCAGAAAACACCAGGAAAGTTCTTCCTGGCTGATGATATTGCTCATCAATTGCTATTGAAAGTCTGATCAGGTGGTGAAGATACCCTTCAGCCTGCAAGAAGGATTACAGTGACAATGAGTGCTTTTGGGACACAAAGTAAAATTAACTTCTAGGTTATCCCCGTCAAGGACCATTAAGTCCTGAACTATGAGGGACACGGTGAACAAGTCATATTTTAACCTCCTCTGAGCACAAAAGCAGGCAGGTTCTTTTCCTCCCCCAGCAAATCTGACCTTCACTGAAATTTATGTGAAAATGAAAAAATAAAAGAAAGCTGTAGCCCTGCCAAACTCTGATGATGTGACTCATTTTAATTACTGGTATTTGGAAATTAAATGACCTGAGTTTCATTCTGTAGTTTGCTGCAGGAAGAATGATTTAAGCAAGCTCCAGACTTGCAGCACCTTTTACAGCAGGTGCGCAACAAGGCATTCATTTTTCTTTTAAGGGTGTCCTTGTAAACATAATAACAATTAGGAACCCAGGGCTTCACATTAGAATCTCCTGTGCACTCTGGCATTACCTTCTTGGGCTACTTCATCACTTCTAATTTTCTCAACAAGTTCCTCAAATAAGAGCTTTGATAAAATGACATTGAACAACATCAGATGAGGGCAATTTCCCTAAAAGCAAAACGTGAGAAACACGGACAGCCAGAACACATGCACTGCGAAAGGAAGCTTCTTGCTTTCCCCTTATCAGCTTCATTAAGCCAGAATATCCACTGCTCCCAAGCACGATTCTTCATTCTGCGCCAGAATTTCTGAGGAAACAAGAACTGTCTTGTGGCAGCAGTGGTGGGTTTCCTTGCTATTGCTGTTTTTCCACATTGTATTCATTTAACAGAAAAGGGAAAGCATCAGAGGTGTGTTATAGTATTGGTGACGCTGTCAGCTGTGACTCACAAAAGTCACAGTACACCTGTTGTTCCTTTTACATCTAGCTGTATTTTAGCAGTGACTTTTCATATCTTTAATCCATCTTTGAAAAGCACAAATTGATTTCAAAATACACACAGGTTTGCAATGCTGTCTCTGAGAGAGATGGTGAACTCTCTTAAAGGGAATTTTTCAGTCCTGTTCAATGTTTTGGATAATTTTTTTCAGTAATTTAAATTCACCCTTTTGAGAATGAGGAAATGATGCACAGTTTTCAGATTTGGGGGGTGAAGAGAAGCCTAAAATGTTAATTTGTGATTCTTAAGTTTACTCAGGATCCTGGAATAATTTAAAATATTTCAAAATATGTTTTGACTTTAATTCACACTGATCATTTTGAATATTACAGTAATTATTTCTCCTATTTTTATTAATGAGGAACATCTACTATTTTTATTGATGAGAAAAATGTACCATTTTAAACTATTAAGTACATCTTGTTGTCACTTTTTGAAACTGTATTCTATACATCATCCAATAACAGTAGGGAATAAGCAAGGTATTTAAATCTGGACTTTACAAAAAGAGACAATGGAATAATTTCAGAAAGATGCTATTAGACTGTACTAATCTGTATGCTTTTAAACTTCCTTTCTGAACATCAGTTAGGAATTATTTATTAAAGGAAAACATAAATGAAGAATCAAACATGTTTTACTGACAGTACATAATTATCTCATCATAAAGGAGAATATTTCATCCTTGGTTCCACACATACTAAAATTCTTTTCTTTAAATGTTCCTCAATACTCTTGAACCATTTCAAGTTAAATTCTGAACAAAATTTTATGAGGACCATACTGGCTCAAGTAGAAGTCATGAAATAATAAACATTCCATATGACTGCAATGGACTGCAGAACCCTGAAGAATCTTCTTTTAAGGTAGTTTTTGTCCATATATTTTAAAAATACAGTGCCTGGCTGAGATATTTACTGCCTTCCCTGGTGTTCCTTAATAGCTAGCAAAATTTCTACCATTATTTTTTCTTTGGGAGGTCCTCCTCATAATACATCTATTTGAAGGCTGATACTACAGGAATACATTTAAAATGTTAGTGCTCCAGTCCCAATAGTTGTGGTACAGAGAGCTTTGGAAGTGAAGTGTACTGTGCCCTATCTCACTTATGGAGCTATCTGGTAAGTCTACACCCAAATGAAAAATCCAGAATTATTGATGGTCTAGATCATCAGAGCAAAGAATGTCTGAACAACAAATTACCCAGGAAGGGTATGCAGTGTGTACAGATTAAGGGAAGGTGCAAACAGCTGTGCTCTGGAATGAACAAAGTACATGGTGAAATTTAAAAGGGGGGATCAATGTCAAATGGTCAGCAAATATATAAACTCCCATTTTTCAGTGATGCATTTCTGTCCGCTAATATTAAAAAAATGATGGAAGTGAAGATTATAATAGGAAAAGATGAGGAAGAGATGGGTACAGCAGCAGTGTTGCAACTTTAGTTCTAAATTTAAATTATTCTAAAACATTACCTCATTTTCAGTGAAGTAAAAGCTGGTAAATGAAGAACCAAAACAATGTTGCAATAGTTTCTAGAGGTGAAAAGATCTCTACTTCTCTGTAGCGTGTTTATTTCCAGTGTTATAACTACATCCCTGTTTCCATCCTTGCATTTTTGAAGGGCTTTTCCTGGTGTACAATATAAATTTTTGGGAAGGCTAGCAGATAAACATAGAGGAGTATACAAACAAAATGAAGAGAATCTGTTATAGTCTGGTAGATTTATGTTGGGTTAATGGCTCCCAGCTCTTTGTGATCTCTTGGTCTGCTCCCCATCACTACCAGGATTGGGGAAAAAATGCAGAGGGCATTATTTCATAATCCCTTGGGATGGAGATTGATTAAATAGCAGCTTAATTTCCTTTTCACAAAGGGCAGCTTAATCACTATTCTGATGACTCTGACAGCTACAGGCTCCATTGATTTATAATTTACTGTATTCTTTGGCAGAATGAAGTTGATACTCAATTTTGAGCTGAGTCTATAGATTGGATAAAGAGTACTAAGACTGATAATTTTGTCGAGATCCAGATTCATTAGTGTCAGGCTTTGTGATGCACACACCTGTCCTCTAAAGTTGTAACTCTGCTCTGAAATCAAATAACTGCATAATTCACAAAAAAACACTGCAAGAATCAAAGGAGATGATTTTTCCTTTGGTGACACACAATTTAAGGTTCCTATTTAAAGCCTTTCTACCATGTATCCTAGCACTGGGAATTTCCAAAGGCTGACAAATTTAGCTTTTTCCACATTTTCTGTTGACTTTTAAAAAATACCTAATTCAGTTCTTGTGATGCAAATTGTATTGGGAAGGAAAAGTAGGTTAGAGGACCCAGGCTGTGTTATTGACAGAGTGCTGTGATGAGATACAGCCTGTCAATGCTAGGTGCAAAGTTATATGGCCATTCTGATGACATGCACATGAAAAGAATGATTTTGCACATGAGATAATCACCTTGAATTATTCAAAGTGCAGCTTCCTCCTTCCATATCTATCATATATTACTGCTGGGTCAGATAAGTTGGTGTTGGATGGTGGTGACATATTTCAGTCCAAAGTGGGCTTTTAAAGATGAATTATGAACCCCTAAAAATAAAATAGGAGTTTATCACGGGACCTTCAACTGCAGAATCACTAGTAAGCATAATTAATACTGAGCTCAAAAATGGGCAATCTGCTGCAGTCCTCCACTGGAGAAGGAACATTACATGAATTGGAATGCCTCAGGTAACGAAGAGAAAGGGATCTATTATTACCATAAACTTTCTGGTTCTGTTATCTTCACTCCAAACCTGTATCTACTACCACAGAGGTACCTGTGGAAGGAATATGATCATTGCACACATGCTTGTCTCAGGAATTCTGAAATAAATACAATCTGTGCAAAAGTTACAATATGTACTGAGATGCCAGACTTCATTTAATGATAAAAAAAGCAATAAGAAGCAGAAATTGGTGAAAGGGCAGCATCAATGATGACATTGGGATAATTCTACCTGTGCTATATTTTTATGGAGGAATAAAATTGGACTGGCCTTGTCACTCAAGCTACAAGGACCCTGATTAGATGAGCTGAGAGCAGATAACAGGAGAAGTGCTCTTAAGATCAGGCTGGATCATAGCTCTTTGGAAAAAGCCCTTTTAAGAAGGATTTATAAAAGGGGAGCATCTTTTGTTTGGCAACAGTGGAACACAATGTCAAACCTACCCTGGTCGTCCTGTATGGATTCCTGAGCAGTGGATTCCACTTATACTTGACCCATCCAAACACAGCTTGGAGTTTTTTTCCACACAACTTGCATAATTCTTGTGTTCATATTTATAGTTCTGTGTATACTGTCACATATATTACTCACAAAAAACAGAGGCAACCTTTTGCTATATTTATGAAGAAATAGAAGCACAACTCAAGTTTGTTGCAAATTTCATTTAAGTTACCTGTAGATCTTTATTACCATGCACAAATATTAGCACTAATATGATAACTGAAATATCTGTGTGGAATATGAACATTTTTTCATTGAAAAATGACATTCATACAATATAAAATAATTATTTTTAAACATGTATAGATATTTTTCATTCTTTTAGCTTCTCTTTAATAACTAAGGATGAGGAGAATGGGGGGGTAAATTTTACTATTTAGAAAAAAAGATAAGACAAAAAAATTTATTTATTAAAAAAAAATAGAACCCCACCAGCTGCTTCTTGCATCTTCTGCAATCTCCACATTACATAGAACATGTGATGTAGGTGTCCCTCACTTTCAAGAATTTATCTATTTTAAGTGTACATCAAAATTTTTTTTCCGTTATTATTTATATTTTCCCTGGCCATGAAACACCATGATTCTTTCCTGTGTTTCAAAATTAGAGTTATTTTATGTAATATACCTGGAGAAAATTTCCTTAGATCATTAAGCTACAACAGCATTGCAACTGCAAAATTGCAAAGATGGAAGTACAAGAATTTGCATAAAGAACAAAGAATCTCAGACAAGTATCTATCTGATTTTTGAAGGACATATTTGATATTTGTGATATACTGGTTGGCAGGAAATACCAATGTTTGTTTATTTTCCCTGGCATCTCCGATGGTTGTAGTAAAATATTTTTCTTTAGCACTATGCTTTGCTTTTATCTATTGTGGCTGTAGCAGTGCTACTACTTTTTTGAATAGAGTCTTCAACTGGACTGAACTCCATTTAATTCCTGATTTCTCTGTTCTCACTCTTACTGTGCTGTAGTGTGAGGAGGGTTGAGTAAGCATGGGGAAGCACATCCAGTTTTGCAGGGAGTAGGGAAGGGCTTGAAGTGAATTCTTACAACAGAAGGGAGATTACCTGGACATTTCAGAGGCTTTGGATCTCTGTCCTTAGGGACAGTTCTTCCTTCAAAGATCCAGCTGGGCAAAGCCCCTGAAACCCAAAATTCAGTGTTGAACCTAATTTGAGCAGGAGATTGAACCAGATGTGCTTCAAGGGTTCATCCAAACAGAGTGGCTCTATGAGTCAGTGACAGTTCTATGTGTGCAGCTCTGGTGAGAGTTTGGTAGCACCAATGAGCCAGAAGAGGCAGGGTTGGCTCTGCAGATTGATCTATTCCAGCAGATGAAGTCCTGCCCTTGCCATAATTACCAGGAAGGCAGTGGGATTACCAACACTGTTAGAAAGGACACTGTTGTGGCACAGGACATTGAGTATTCAAGATGCACTCTATGTATGCAAGGCATTTAACCTATAGAGGCAATAGAATACACAATCTTCCACTTAATCCCACATATTTTATATTATCTGTAGTCTTGGTGATATTTTGTCCTTTGCTTCCTGTGTCCCTGCCTGTGAGGGGCTCTGGGCTGACAGACCACCCTCTGCAGCTCTGACTCACAGCCCCTTGCTGCAGATGGGCTTATGTGTGTATTCCTTCTCCATGGACACAGCTTTGGACCACTTTTCTATTTTCTACTGCTTTTCCCTCCTTTTCCCCTGTGCCTGAACTACTGGTATTCTTTTATTTGTGGCCATGCTTTTATTTCTTGACCCATTTTTCAAGTTCTAGATACTCTTCCATTTAACACATTCTCCCTTCCACCAGCTGATGTGTTAGTTAGCAATAACTTCCCTTGTATACGTCCCCCCTTCAAAATATGTTTGCTATTTTGTATAATTTAAATTTTTTTAAGCTTTAATTTAAGAATTTTGTCTTTTTCTTCAAGTTTTTCCAAGTAATTTTTCAGTCATACCCTAATGTCACGAAGCCAGTTGTGCATAATTGTTACAAATGCAAGAAAGCAGTTTAGCTTGTCACCCTCCTGAAAGCACATCCCCAGCTGTGGGAACAGATTGTGCTGGCCATATGTGGCTGCAGCACTTCTCAAATCTTATCATATCTCAGGAAAGAAACTGAAGCCACAGCCTTGACTAGAAAATTCATGATGAAATGTGACAGAGGAGGAGATGGAGGACCCTGTCATCCTTGTGTGCTATATTACACATTGTCAGTCCTGTCAAGTCAAATCTGATATGAGTGAATCACATTAATCAGAAAATGTGAATTTCTATTTGACAAGCTAAAGGAGCATAACATCTTCAATTAGACTAGCTACCTAAAATTCGCTACTGACACAAGCAAGTATACATGGTCAATTTGCCTGCCTGAAACTGAAAATCAAGCAAGACATGTTAGATAATAGATAGTCCCAGACTGAATGCAAGGCTGTAACTCACTCTGTGGGCCACTGACGTCACATGAAACCAAAATTAATTCAGCTGTAGATCCAGTTTGGAGTCATCTCTTGGTGTATGATTTACAGTACATTTTTTAACCTTAAATGGTTTATACTCTTCATCAGTATTTCAGTTCTTTGGTTAGAAAAGATGGTAGAAGCTGAAGTCCATCTTTCAGACATATTCATAAATTCTGTGCTGCTCTGAGATCCCAGCTATGAAAAAATGATAAGAGGCTGCATAGGTCTTTTATTTTTGTTGGTTCAGTGCACAGTAGAAACTTATTTTCTACAAGTTTATTGGGATGAAATAAAGGGAGGAAAGACAGTCAGGGAAAATATACTTCAGAGACACATGGGCAAGGGCATAGAAGGCTTGAGGAAGGACAGTTTCTAAGTGCCCTCATTCTGAAGCTGAGGCTGGAAATTGCTTAGAACCTCACCAGATAGGGTGCTAGCCCATGAGCAGATGATTGTCCTGTCTTTGCAGAAGTGTAGGGATGTGTTCCCTTTGAAAATGGACAATATGAGAGCAGCTCTTGGCACCTTTGTGCACCTCAGTATGTGTTTAGACAATCATTAGGAAATTACTGACTTGAAGACACACAAATCTGCTTCTTGAGGCAAAGTTATCTCTTGGCAGAAAGAAATTAAACACACACTAGAGTCTTAGCAAAGATTATCAGATATTTCTGACCTTCTTCACAGGGAATCTGAGCTCAATTCAGAGATTAGATTAATTGCTTTTCTTACCAGTTGCCCTGTGGATCTTCAGAAACTTAAACAAAATATATGAAGCTAAAAGTCTCTAATATTTCCACGTTTTAGAAAGTCTACCTTCCTTCCATAAAGATCAGGACTGTAATAATTCTAGAAATAATAAGTAGCAATTACAAACAAAATAATAATCCAGGATTTACAACATTAATTTCCTCTAGGCTTGTGCAGCCATAGCTGTGTGATTGACACAGAAAGGTCTCTAGCACAGTTAAGTATCTGCTCTCTCCTATTCCTGGTGGGTTGCCGTTTTTCACTTCTCTTTCCTTCTGAGAGAAAATTCCTTCAAGCTATCTAATATGGACTACTCTTATTTCCATAAAAACTAAAACCCCTTCATTATCCTAAACTTCAATTAGTCTGGCATCTCAATCACTTCTAGAGAAATACAATTCCAATAGGGAAGAATAAGCAGACTAAAGGCATGGATTTTGAGACCTGAGTGGAACATGATCACATGGTTTGACCTGCTGCACAATTTAAAATATTTTCTCCTGATTGCAGCATCTTCATCAAGCTTTAAATCTCTCACTGTAGTGATGTGTTATAGAGTGAAGAGCTTTTCCCCTAGTTAGCTTTTCTAATATGTCAGCTCTTCCTCTTGTGTGAACCTTGTCTTTAAAAGGGAATTAGATAAATATCAAAATTTGTCCTGTGACATTTACAGAATGGTCCTGCTAATATATCAGGAAAAAAGAATGACCACAGGCAAAGATTAAATACTTACATAAGGTAGAGAGGCAAAACATTGTTTTCCTTGTTGGACAAAGACAGAGGAGAACAGATGAATCCAGAGACAGAATTTCAATGCATGATGAGGCAGTACATGTTCATTGGACAGACCCTCTCTCAAATGTTTGGCTGCATCTGCCATATGACAGAAATGAAGGCATTTTGGACGCAGAACAGGGTAGAAGACATAAGGAAATAACTTCATGTGCCAGAAATTAAACATTAAGCCACCTCTCTCCACTTCAATATAATACTGAAGGGACAGGTGGTGAACAGAGCATTAGAGCAGTTGTTTGACAGTTCCTCTGGGGAATTTATCAATTTATTTAAATTTATCAATTTATCCATCCTGCAGGCTGCAGAGCAGTTTGAAGAGCTGCTTCAGGGCTCAGGCCCATGAATGACTTACAGCATCCCATCAGGAAACTTTCCAGACTGAGTTCATCATTCTTACCTCAGGACAGCAGTCTAGGATGAGATGAATGATTGCAAAGGGCACCTCTGTCCCTGCACTGACCCTCTGAAGGGAGCCTAAATTACTTTGATTATTCTGCCTTTGGTTTGAGATGAATTTCACCTCATGAGGTGTGAGCTCATCCCCGTTGTACTGCTCAGCATAAATATCAAAGGTTTGCCCTGAATAAGGGAAGGGCATCACTCAGCAGCACTGACACAGGTGATGAACAGTAATATAATAGGAAGCCACAATCTGATTGTCAGATCTTTACAAAATGGAGTTCTGAGCTCTTACAACCCTTTGAGAATAAATTGGATCTTTTTCTGTTATGTCATCTTTGCTTTGAGAGCAGAAATTCTTTATAGATAGCGCTTTCAGCCATAATTCATTCAAACACTGTGCCAGCAAAATGGCTAATGAAGGCCTTCAAAACTATATTTGTGATGTAAACCCCCAAAGATACTTTGAATAACAACATCTTTTATCCTTTTCTTGGCACAGGTATGAAATATCTTTGGAAAGCTCCAGAAAATCCCACAACTATGGAAAGAGTTTGACCCAGCTTGGATCCCACAGTTAAATCACTCAGGGAATTTCAGAGGAGACTAAAATCTCACTAGAAAGTTTGCTTTAATCACAGGTAATTCTTCTTTCCCCATGATTTTCTTGTCTTTTCCCCATTCTTTTCCTTGACTGGGAAAGAACAATAAGTTGTACACATAAAAAAGGAATGGCATAATTTTCCATCTCAGTACCTTTATGGTTTTTAATCAAATACCTCCAGCATCTTTTGACAGTTTTGCTTAGGGTTTTTGACAAGTTAACTGAAAACAGAAACAGGCTTCAACTAGCTTTTTGTTCATTCCTTTAGACTCTACCTTTTGTATTTTCTTCTCTTTCTATCTGCCATAAATATAGAAATAGAATCCTAGAATATCCTGTGCTGGAAGGAAACCACAAAAATCATCAAGTTCAACTCCTGGGCCTGCACAGACACACCAAGAGTCACACCATGAGCCTGAGAGTGTCCAAACACTTCTTGAGCTCTGGCAGGCTTGAACTTGAATAACACTTCTTATTTCTAGTGTTCCTTTGGCAGATTGCTCTCTTCTTATTCTCTCTGAAGTTATAAGAAATCCTATGTGGAAGTGCAGAAGGAGGTGCCAGAAAGTGAACGCAATTTATTTGAAATATTTGTGAGCAATGACATTTACTTGTGAGCCATGCAGCAGATCTCTTGAAGAGTTCAGGAGTTTTCTGTTGTATTTCATTCTACCACAAAACATATCTTTTGGTCAAAACTCTGACACTTTTTCCAAAATAATAATGAACTGTGTCATTAGCAAATAAAATGATTTTATATTGTTTTCACATTAATTTTTACAAGTAGTAGCAGTTTTTCATGCCTGTTTTCTGAGTGAAAATGTAACACAAACTTCTGAAAATGGGATAATATGTAAATAGGGCAATGTAAATATGGGGTAATGTAAACACGATGCCTTCCAGTTTTGTTACACCCTGCACAAAGCCATTTGATATTTCATTAAAAGAAAATAGACATGATTATTTGTCAAAATGAAGTTTCTAGTTTTGATTTTCATATTTCTTAGATTGATATTGCATTAACATTTTATTAAGAGAATGAAGAATTGACATGGACCAGAGCCCAATGTTGTTTGGGGCTCGGTTGTTTGATTTTTATCACAGATAGAAAGGAGAGGATACTATCTATGCAATAAATCATGCTATTGTTAGCATGGATCATTAAAATATACATATCTTCATACCCCAGAATTTTTTGATAAAAGAAAGGAGATAATTTGTCACTTATGTTCTCTGGTTTTAATCACAAAGTTCAAAATATGAATGTTTTCAATGGAAAAAAATAAATTCAAATAACACATTAAGAAATAAACTATTAAGTTTTTTTTTCTCCCACTTAGGTACTGACTGTGTTCTAGACTTTCACAGCTGTACTGGATATCCCTCACTTAAAGAGGGAAACATCTAAGGAGAGTTCTGAGGAGGCCCCCAGATGAGCAGTTATTCCAGTTTCCTGACTATTGTAATTCTGTTCACATTCCTTTTTACTCTCACCCAATTAGGAAACCTAAAATTCAATTACTTTAATTTAAATCCATTACCACTGGGTCTATCTGAGGATTTTAATTTCTCACACAAACTTGGAATCCAATGACCTCATGGATTAAATAAAGAAAAAAAGGCTGAAAATCCAAAAAAGTAAATCAGCAGCAGCCATCAATATCAAAATAAGCTGTTACACAAACAAAGGAATAAAAAGTACACATAAAAATATGTCCAAAGTCACTTTTCATTTGTCAAAGAAATCTGGAACACTGCACGCTGATGAAAGATTTAAAAGTGACTGGATGTATCTCAGCCACTGATAATGCAGAAAAGATACTGGGCTTGTTTGCTGAATAAACATCACAGGAAAATCACAGAAAACCTTGGTTTGACTTATGCACACATGTTTATTTAGTTCACCTCACTCAGGGATTTTCCACTGTAGGTTTGACAGGAAACAGATTAATTTAATGAACTTTCCATGCATTTACTGTGTTATTATTAAGGGCAAATGAATGTTTCATTTTGTCAGCTTATGTACTTCAGGTAATAACATCTCACAACAGCTGTCAGCTACACTTAGAATATAATCTTTAATTCATAGGAGAACAAATAATGGACAAAAGGTGTAGGCTGCAAATATAAACTTTTTTAGCAACTGACTGTTTGTCTATCTTGTCTACTGTGACTTCTCTAATGTCTTCACCCTCCAAAAATCCATATATTCTTTGGTCTAGCCTCAATTTTCTCTTGCTGCCTTTCAGAACAGAGGACTGCTCAATAACATCCCTCCACAGGATGCCAGCTCTTCCTCGAGCTGCTTGCTCAAACTGTGACTTCACTCACCTTTAAAATGTCTAATAAAAACTTCCATATTGCTCCCAGGATCTCAGCTACAGGAGGAGAGGCCAAACAAAGCTGATTTTGATCTTCACTACCCTGAGGGAATTGCAAAATGCAGATTTGCTGAAGCCCTAATTCTACTTTCACTTTGGAAAAGGCAGTAGGTCAGTGATCTTTCCTTATGGCAAGGCTAGTATCAAAAATCATAAGAGAGGTTTCTATATGAAAGAATTTTATTAACTTGCAAATTATTAGGAAATTCATAGTTCATACAATTTAATCAGTCTTGCAAGAACAAAGACATGAGGTTAAAACATATCCATTCTTCTTACCACAACATGGTAGAAAAGGGTAAAGTTCATGAAGTTTTATTTCTCCTTACTCAGCATTCTCATCATTATATCCTGATCAAGTTTTTCTTATCATCTGTTGAGGAACCTGGCCCAGACCCTGTTGATCTGAGACAAGACTGAATGGGAGAGGAAATCACAAAAGTTTAGTGGTCTTACTGAGATTGTTCCAGTGTGTGTGAAGAAAACCTGCTGTTACGGCATTACTGCTCTGTGCAGGAAGGTTCTGTGAGTAATTTTGAATGCTTCAAAGTACAGTTTTTCATATATATATTTTAGAAATTTTTAATTCTTGGTAAAAGCCTTCAGACCTACCGATGAGGATGGATAAAGATTTTGTGAGCAGCTTGGAAAAAAAGAGCAGTAGTGATCTGGAGATACAACAAGGATTGCACACAATGTCACTGTGAAGTATGTAAAATACTGTTCTGCTAATTTTATCCAATGCCATAATTCTGTATGAAAATTTACAATAAAGGCTTTTTAAGAACTAGATTTGTATTTCACAGAAAGTCTATTCCGAAATGGAATTTTAGCTGTAGAATCACAGAACCTTTTGATATCTCCATATCTTTGCCAGTCATCCTCCTCAGCATATTGAAGGACACCCACTTAATCCCTTTACTTTAAATAGGCTGACACACATTATCATCTCTTTTTTCTACCCTCTGCAGAAGTTTGGTCCAGCAGAGGCTCAGTTACAGAGGAAGTTACACAAAGAAATTTAGGAAAAAACTTTTTTTAGCTAAAACTCAGACAATATTTTTTGTTTCACACGGACTATGAAACAGTGTTCAGCATTCATTTTCAAAGACCAAACAGGATTTTCTCAATCTTTTTATGATTTTTTTATGATTTTTCATCTTGTTTCTAATATCTCTAAAAAAAAAAAGAAAAACCCCTTCAGAAATCACTACACTGTTATTTACATTTTACTTTCCCCCACCATCACATATATACCATGTTGAGAATACAAGCACTTTAGTGATATCTATTCTCTTGTGATATACAATATAAGGAAAAGATATTACCTTGTTTGTGAACTGATGTACTTCCACTGAAATCATGAAATTATGTTAACTTCTTGTTAATTGTAAAGATTTTTGTAAAGCATACACATTGGAAAGAAATAATTAGGTGCTATTTCTTTCAAATAAATAGCATTGCCTATCCTTAAAATGAAAAGTAATCTACTTTTTTAAACCTACCAGCAGAGAAAGACCTATTTTTAAGATCTTTAAGAATGAGCAGTACCTGATATACTACAAGGTAATCAGGCTGGCACCATGAAGGTGGTGCCTCCCTGGAAAAATAGCGTTTGCTGATATTGTGTATGGGGGAAACATGAGTAGGAGCAGGTGACTTTTGAAGGACTGTGCTACTTGCAGAAATAGTTCATCAGTGCACACATAACCTATTGAAAGATAAGAGCATGCAGACTCCCACAGAAAAATATCAGACCTATGTTTGATTAAGGCCTAGGCAAAGCAAGGTTATTTTGTTATTTACTCATTGAAAGAAAATCAATTGCTGCAACATAATCCTATTGACAAAGCCTGCATGAATGCACGGCCTATCAACAACATAAACACTTACAGGACTAAAATAAATAAGCATCTAGTCATTGAAAAATGCAAACTGGTCATTTTGGTTTTACCATTTACACTGTCACACTCTTATGCCAAACACCCACCAGGTTAACAAGTGTTTATCTCGATTATTTAGTGAGAATGAAAAGAATTCTGATTCATCTCTGCTGCCCTTCAGGAGCACTCCAAGCTGTAACCAAAGGACTCTGAGCACTGGTTCATCCTAGAAGGAATATTTAGTTTGTATCACTGGTCTGTAGTACAGACAGCAGCAGATAAGGCCACTTTTACAGGATGCATGCTGAAATAACCAGCATTTCCACATGGGAGTTTCTGGAGTAGATGATCCAAATCTGCTTGCAGGCCATAAATTTCATATGTCGCGTAGGGCTTGGACACTACCAGACAGCTCTGTGAGCTTATGCAGGAAACTGAAATAGATAAATTTTCACTATAATCCATATAGAGATGTGATGAGGACAGAGATGTATGAAATATTTTCTAGTCATTTACGAACTGTAACTCCACCTGCATTTTAACTTGTATCTCTAAGGGAAAGAATAATAATTAGGCAATCACCCTAAATCTGCTCAGCAATCTGTGTAGCTGTTCTCCATCTCAGTAACTTTTAAGTCACGAAAGCACTACATTTCTGTAATATGTGAAGTAACTTCATGCAGTGGGAAGGAGCTCTAATAATGGTTCTACTTCAAAAAAAGGCTAATTTACATGTTTCTGTCTTTTTAGGCATCCAAAAAATCTGTACTGGTACCTACTTCTGAGACCCAAAGGCAGACCTTGTTTTATTTTTAGGTGGCACTGAGAACACTGTGTGGGAAGTGTGTTTGTGCCACAAACATGGAGCATTTAAACATTCCTGGGGCTTTTGCCTTTCTGAACATTTGAGACATTCCTCACTCTCTGATAATCCTGGAAATGCTTTTGCAGTATCTGGATGTTGTCCAAGAAACTTTTCAGGCAGCCTTGGAAGAAGTCATCCAGAATTTCATTTTGCAAGACAGACTCAGTATGATACTGAACACATTTCTTAATGCAGTAATTTAAGCAATTCCCAATGAGAGAAGTTTCAGGACTATATCCACAGTATTAGAAAAGCTAAGAGATGACACTAACTTCATCCCCAGAAGTATAAGGTTATTGGAGTAGCACTTTGTGAGCACCCTCACAGATCCCTGGAACACATTTGCACTGTACAGAACCTGTACAAATGTTGTGCATGGATTTCAAACCTGTCTTCACTATAGAATTGTTGTTTGAATCCTTGACCATAATTAAAATATTTATTGTCTTCAGTAAAAAGCTGAAGATTCATGATAAGATTTCATTGTTCTCTTTTTTAAGACTTTTGAAAGGGAATAACACTACGTTTGGTTACATAGAAAGTAAAAAAAGAGTCAGTTGAAGCTCAGCTTTTGGATAAATGCTGTGAAAATTAAAAAGTCAACCATTAAGTGCCATCACAAAGGCAAAATTCTTACAAACAGTAGATTATAAGCATAGTTATATCAAATTACAGAATTTATTGTGAATCCAGTAGTTGTATTCCTTCATTTCCTTGCACTACCTCTTCAATGATGAGTTCCTGGATAATTCAAGAAAGTACTTTGTATTTTCCACCCCATGAAGGGCTTTTGGAACATCATATATCTGTTCACCATGCAATAAAGAATAACAGCTAAGAGAAAAAATTGCATTTAAATAGAAATCAGAGGTTGGTGTTGCATCCAGATATTTCTACAACATCAATAAGAAATAGAAAAAGATGAATAGGACAGCTGGGAATGCATGAGAACTTGGACAGTGTTGGAAACCAGAAACTTCAAAGAGGTAACAGTGTGGGTAGTGCAAGGGTGACTTTGAGAGTTGGCTTTCTTATTAACTTTTAAAATTAAACCCTGATAAAGGGAATCATGGAAAAGTTTTTAATGACTCAAGTTTAACTCAATTACTTTAAAGTATTGCAATACCAATTTACTCTTTTGTGATTTATTTCATGTAAGAAGCTGTTATGAAGAAGCTGTTAATGTCTGTTGATCAATCATTGGAGGAATAACTTTATTTAGGACAATAATCCACTTAGAAGAAATACTGACATTAAAATGTGTGTCTCAGACTTTTAAGGCTATTTTGAATTTTGAATACAGCTGCAATGCTTTCCTCTGCAGAGCTGAACCTAAACCTGCATGCTACCAAAGTATAAGAGAAAGAAAGGATGAAAATGAAGTTTAGGAAAAGTAAAACAAGTTTTAAGATTGGCAATAAGATATTAAAAATAAATGGCACCTGAAAAAGATGAATTCTCATGTTAGGGAAAAGAATTTTACTTGCAGAAGATTTGTTTTGTTTATGATAATCCAAACTAGAATGACATTTTTTTTTCACTAATGTCATTTTACCTTTACCTACCTGCTGTGTTTAGTTGAGTCTTCCAGCAGAAAAGAACATTTAAAAGTAATTTTTATGTAACAGACATCCTCAATATTACAGGACAAAGGCTCTGAGACATAAGCTGATGACCAGATGAATTCAGTTATTAGATATAAATAAAGAAAATTCTATAGGTGCAAATTTATTTTAGAAAGACCTTCTCATGAAAGGGATACCAAAGACACTCCACATCATGTCCTTTCAGGAAAGAGGGAGGACTTTACACATTTGCAGGATTTTCTATCATTAAATATTGAGGCCTTTTTCCCTCTGGTAAGATGCAGCTTGGCTTTCCTGGAGAAGTTTTCCATGTTTAGTTTTGTCAGGAGGGTTTAAAGCATAGTACAGGTACTCTGGGACTGATGCTTGTACAGGAATACATGATGTCTGTGGCTTGGGAGGTCACCACACAGACTGGCTTTGTGTCTGCAAAAGTGACACTTTTGTCCCAGCCTTTGATTCAAAAATCTTGCTTGACAAAAAGTTATTTATATATTTATATATATAAAATATATATATATAATATATATATTATATATATATATATATATATTATTATTTTAAATGCACCTTGAGGAAATTTGTAAGAAACTATGCATGATGATTGGTGCTGCTGCTGAGGAAAAACTACATGCAGGGGAAGAAGCAATGCCCTTCTATGACTGTCTCATTACTCTAAAAACTTTATTCTTTCTAAAACCAAAATATCAGAGAAAGAAAAGGGCCCCTGGTTTATACCTGCATCTATGTTTTTTCTGTTCATTCTGTTTCTGAACCCTGGCCTGGTCACATAAAATGCTCCTTTTCTGAAAAGTTGTCTCCTGCTGCTGATTCATCTCTTGCAGGAATCCAGTTTATTCTACTTTTCTCTAAGGGTTCTCTATGTAATAGAGCACCAAGAGCATCTTCCACAAAGAACAATTCTAGCTGTTGAAATGCAGCCTTATGCTTCCTCCCCTTGGAAGAATTTTGTCTCTCATTTGCCCCTTACTGGCATTTGCTACAACAGTTTTGTCAGGGGTAGCTGGACAGCTCTGTATGAAGTGGGAAGAGAATTCTGCTGTAGCCACGTTAGGAAGCACTGCAGTGGGAGCAGGGTGTGGAACAAACAGTGCTGAGGATGCAGCAGGGAAGCTCTCAGTATTCCAGGGGCTTTCCTTTGGCTTGGCTCCATCCCACTGGCAGCAGGACAGCAGCAGGTACATTTCTGGAGATAACATCTCATTCTAGCTTCACCCAGAAGAATCTGGTTTGCACAATCCAAAACCACTCTGCAATGCAAACAGTCTGCAGGGATGTTGAGCTGAGCTAAAATACAGACCAGACTGCTGTATTAAGTTTCCTTCTTCCCCACGTTTCTTCATCAATTGGATGTGAAGCAAGCCCTCTGAGATAAATAAATGGAGTATTCCCACTAGCAATAGCACCTGTGATGGTGGAAGCCACAGCTGAGGTAATATTTTCAGCTCTGATGCACTTTCCTTCTCTTGGTTTTCTGTTTAATATTTGCAGAAGCAGATAGTCAAGTACTGTCTTGAATATTTTTCAAAAAAGTGTCATGCAAAGACACACATCGCAAGACTAGAAGAAAACAGCTAAATCATTGTGAAAGAATGCACACAGGAAAGCAAAATATATTTCAAATATCATCTTTGAATTTGACATTTATTATGCCTATATACTATTTTGGGGGTTTCTGAGCTATTAGAGGTGGCTTGTTCATTGATATCAGAGAACAAGCTGTTTCTTAAGAAATGTGATCAATAAATTGAACTGACAGAGCTGTCTTAGCTAAAAAGACTAGTGAATGCATAACTGTCACCAAAACAAGTTGGGAAGGAAAGAAATAATACCAACTATTAAAGGAAGCAAGATTTTTAAAGATAAGCAAGCCAAATATAGTAAATATTTATTCATAGCATCCTGGACAAGGCAAATGAATAAAAATTTGCATTTTAGCTGATAACATGGTACGAAGAAAGTAGAAAAGTCAGAGTGCAAGTTGAAAATTATCACTTAGAAGTTCCAGAAAATAAGTATATCAATTAATATATAGACAAAGGTGACTTTTAAGGTAACAGTCTGAAGGCATGTAGGAAAACATATACCCTTTAAAAAAAGACTGATCTGTAGCTTCAGAGAGGGGCCTTGAAGCTGTCCCCTGAATGGGTTTGCTCTTCTCACTGAAACTACTGCTTTTACTTTTCACTTCACCTACAATCAAGCACTGATGAACCCAGCAGGGAGAATGACAAAAGAAAACCCAGAAAACACTAGAAATAGAGTGGCTATTTTCATCTCAAATCGCTGCAAGAAATTGTGAACACACCAATCAATTAAAAATGAATGTGATTACTTTATTCCCTCAAAAATACTGCCGTTTTTTTTTACACTGTCACAATTTTCTCTTGGTGATAATGCAATTTATTTGTAAACAGCTTTGTAGGAAAAAATATCTGGGTTGAAGCAGTAAGGAAAAATAACACATCATGAGGCTGCACTGCAGTAAAATGCTTTGTTCTAGGTATCAAAAAAAAGGAATGTTCAGTGCAAGGCCTCCTTAGGATGATATAGAAGTTGTCAGCAGAGAACCATTATTGAATGCATGCAGGATAAACCTGTATGAAGCCAGTATCTCTTAAGAGTTCAGGAGATTGGCTACTTCCCTTATGATTTTTCTGCCCTCCCTTACATTTCCTTTTTAAATTTCATGGTTTCCAAACAAAACTTTAATATAAAAATTGCACAATATCAGGGTTTGAACATATAAAAGACAACTCATATTTCAAACTTTCAAAAACCTCATTAAAATCCCACACATGAGTTTGCTGCTGCACCTTTCTTGTGTGCATAAAAGGCTGAGATCACCCACGACAGGCTGTGCTGAAGAAGGAAAGGGATTCAAAACTCAGCCTTTGGAAAAAGACAGGATCAGATTCACAACACTGCAGTGCACATGCACTTCTCAAATGATAGAAAGTATAAATTGGCAATAAGTTTTCACAAGAAAGATGAGGTCAGCTTGCCCTTGTGTGCTGTTGGAAGCTCTCAGTCATACAAAGCTGAGGACACTCTAATAGGTTGAACTTGTTGGTTGAAAAACTTTCTCCCTCAGTGGATCCAAATTAAGATTTTCCTGACCTTGACAGAAAGAAGCAATTAACTTGGAGTTTTCACTCATCTGCAGCCAACTTAAGGTTGGTCAGGCATGCTGTTATAGTATCTTTGTGAGGAAAACACAGCAAAAATAGACTAACCTCTGAAGAAAAAATACTAAATGCCAGGAAATTGCCTGTGTAATTTCAAGACCTATGCCTTCCCAGAATTATTTTTTGCCTCCATACAATTTCAGAATTAAAGCAAAAAAAAATTTACAACTCCATTTAGCCCCAATAATACTAAGTTCTTTTTATGTATAAGAATTTGCACTGTAAACCCCAAAAGAAATTAAGATTTCTTATTCCTAATTTCTAATTACTTTGAAATTGAGCAAATTAAACTAACCCCATCCAAGAAAAAAATTAGAAAACATACTCCTAACCTACAAAAGATGGTGTATTTACTAATTTAATCAACTAGAAAGTTATAAAATAGTAATAAAAAATAATTTCCCTCAGCATTTTATACACATTTTCATTAGTACAGACCTTAAACCATATGTCACTATCTGAGGAAAAAATGTTCATGCTCCTCACAAATTCTAGAGCACAGGAGAATGAAGGGGTATGCACAGATATAAAAATCTGAAATTACTATTATGAGCTAAAGGCAGTGTAAGATTAAGTTTAGTGCTCAGCCCAAATGCATCCAGCACTGAGCTGCTGAGAACATTTATTTTTAATGTAGTCTTTCCTTAGAGCAGACTTGGAATTTGAACAATGCTCCCTCCAGAAAATCTACCGAACAAGAGAAGAGTTTACTCTTTACACTTTATGCACACAGTCTAAGGGGAAAATACCCCTAAGTTCCATCCAGTCATGGTACACCAACATTAAACAGTAGAAATTCTCAACATAACCAATTAAAATATTTCAATCCAACCTCCTCTTATGTACCACTGACATCTCATGGCCAATGCAAGCCATGGATATCACAGTGACCCATGGCATCATTTGCCTCACTACCGGTGTAAGAGAATTGGCCTATAGATAGGAGAAAGATTTTCACTACTGAAAAATGCAATGAAGAAAGGGATCTGGTGAGGCTCTCCATTGCCGGCTACCTTTAGAGCTATCTGAAGCATATCATTTATGTGTATCTATTTCAAAATATAAACTCCACCTAGATTTGCTTATAATGCTTAAAAAGAAAGGTTAATGAAAACCAAAAGTTTGTAAAGGTCAGTAACTGAATTTTCTGTAATTAATGGGTCTTCTTTAGCCATTAGTGCATAGTTTGGGATCAGAGCTCCATTTAGAAGCCCATGAATTTCAGCCTTCAGACAAAGTCCCAGCTGCAAAGAAGCTATATTACTCTGAAACATTTGACAAAAAAAGACATTCATCTCTAATATCAGTGAACTGGAAACATCTTGAAGAAGTTCATTTCCTTCTTTCCCTCCTGCCTTCCTTCTGCTGGGGGTAGTTTCTGGCCTATCCTGACAGACCAGCATGTGCTTTGTGTTAGCATTAAGAGATGATTCTACAACACTGCTTGAGAACTCTCAATCAAGAACAAAGTATAAACCCTGTAGCTCCTGTTTGGAGTGTCCTGTACAAAGACATACTCCTATATTTTGAAGTCCATACATGAACTGTTATCGCAAGAAGCTGTAAATAGTTGCCCTTCTATGCTCTTTTTAAAATACAATGCAAATCCTTATCCTATTTGGGATTATTTTGATGACCAGGAGATAGAAACACAGCCTGAAATAAATTTTGAAATACTATATCTACCTCTGCAGTGTGGCATTATTTAGTTTTAAACACAGTTTTATAATTGGAACACCTTTTAAACTGATGTGGTAGCAGCAGAGCCCTTTCTATTATTATTATAATTGTTATATTATTACAACCCCTTACATTTTATACACGACCACAACTTTCTTATTGCCAACAGCAGCATCTCTGATCTTCCTGCAGCTGTTTTTTAAAAGATGCTGTCCTTGCAAAACATGAGGAAAGCCAAACAGAGCTGCCAGAAGATGGACTCTGCACAGCAGCTAAAAACATTGGCATGCTTAGGGAACTGCTCTGAAAACAAAAGGGAAAACATATGTGTTAAAAAAAGCCATTATTTTCAGACATCAAAAGTGTTGACTAACACCTATTAAAAGGCAGAGGAATTCTTCCTTCTAAGTGTATTTTTAGACGCTTTCATTGGCCACCACTCTCTTTTACATATGTCAGAAGCTGGATGTGAAGCAGCACAAAAGCCCAATACTGTCTGATCAGGTCCTTTTAGATATTCCATGGGAAGTGTAATGTTTTATCAAATGCACTTATTTAAAGGTTATGCTACATGGGATTTCTGATTTGTCAGAGTGATACAAAATATAGTGCACGGCACAATACAAATGTAAGTTACCCTTGACCAAGTGCATGTATAGGAACTGCAATATGGAGTTCAATCACAATATCAACGTGGTCCCCATTACTGGCCTTTAGAAAATGCTCACCACGATGAAAATAAGGAAATTTGCCAGTCACCAGGAAAGAGAAGAAAAACTTCTCTTCGAAATGCTGTGGTTATTTTTTCAGTTTTTGTACTCTTTGCTGGGGTAAGTCGGGTATTCTGGTCTGGCTAACTTAGGGAGGCATTCTCACTCTTCTAATGAACTCAGGGAGAAACTTTTGCAGTGCCTGTTGATCCACCCAGCTGTTGATAGCTGCTTACCTGAAACAAAGGCCACCCTCTGGTCCCCTTGGGGCTGAGTCAGCTTCTGTAGAACAGCTTTAGTCAGTCAAACCCTGCATTTTTCCCAAGCTTCATGGGAATATTTCCTTGTCCATTTCCTCTGCACCTTTTTCCCTTTGGGGCATTATTGGTCAGTCTCATTTAATCTTAATTTACAGACTTAGAAAATTGTGAAGGAGTGTACACTCAAATACAACTGAAAAATATGAAGCAGAAAAGAAAGAAAATAAGAGAATAGTATGACCATAAAGATGATGGATTTCTGAGATGCTGTACAGGAGTAACCAATTCTGGCAGGTAGAACCCCATTCCCAGGCACTCTATTCATAACCTGCCCCATCTCCTTGCCTTGGGGCTGGTGCAACTATCAAGGATCTATATACACCTCCCTGAGTAACTGCTTCTCTGTCATGAATAAACACCCCCTTCAAAACAGACCTCTGCATCAGGAAGATATTTAGTCCCCTTTTACAGGAGGGAAATTGGAGTCTGAGACAGACTGTTTTATCCAAGGTCAGGCGCAGTATCTGCTGTCTGAGCTGGGGATGAGCAGAGACCTGCGCCGCCCTGCACCCGCGCTCTGCCAGCATTCCATCCAATTCTATCATTGTGTTTGCATTGAATATGACCTTAATTTAGTCTTGCTATCACCTTAAAATAAGCTGCTGCCTGCAAGCCTCCTTGCAAGCTTGTAAGGAGTTAACACAGCCAGGCTAAAGCTTTCAGTAAATACGATTTATTTTAATTACAGCCTGCTACAGCATGACATTTTTTTTCTCCAAACAGCAAGGACGTAAGTCTCAATGTAATAACTTTTTCAAATGATTAATGAGAAAAGTGGGTCAATACCAAGGATTGAATGGTACAGCAACACAAAGTTAATCAAAGTTATATTTAATTCACCAGGAAAATAATCCTATTTTGTTATGTTCCAGACTATATTTTTAAATATAGTGCTAATATGGAAATATAATTTCTTTTCAACTCTTCACAATTCTAACATGAGCTCTCTAACTGCTTCCGTTGCAGTTAAAGTCCATAATATCACAGGGTCATTTTTTCTTATAACATGGTAAAATATGTTAGATCTAACACCTGAAATTAATAGTGTCATACTTATATTATTAAGCCAACTGTGTAAAATCAAGGTAACAGTTGCAACACTTTCAGTTTGTATATCCATAATTTTCATTTTCTTTTTCTGAAAAAAACATCAGAAACAAAAATAGCCAAAACCTCTTATGCCATGCTTTAGCATAGTGAATCCATAGTGATTAGCTAGAGAACCATTAACATGTGGAAAAAATAATTTAGCATCTAATGGTAAGCAGAAGGATGAAACAGGTGGCAAACAGAAACACATAAAGGGTTCTGTTAAGAGAGCACAAGAGACAAATTAAATTAACATATTATTGTGAGTTTCTTGAATTGCTTCACTGCACTGCCAGCACTTTTGTTAAACAATGCCTTTTTTCTCATCTCTGAGGAACATTATATTTCTATTGCCCTTGGTATCTCATAAAATTTTGTAATTATGAAATAATTTCAGAAGAGTGTTTCTAGTGAAAAGAACACTCGGCTTGTCACTGTTCTTTATTTTCTGAATAATGTAATCATGTTTTTAAAGGTCATTGATGGAACTTTTAGTAAACAAGCTTTTCTTTTTCCTCTTACTTAGGTGTACCAAGTCATAAACATTTTTGGTTTCCATTTTTGTTTACTTGACAATCAAAGCACAAACACTGAGACAGAAGCAGGGCTGTTCTGCTTACGTTTTTGCACTATCCATAACTCCTTTAAAGCTCAGAAGAATAAAGAATTTTCTATACAATCCCCAAGTCAAGGAAAGCAAGGAAATTTAACAATAAATAGCAAATACAGGATACTTCTTTTCATTACTGAGTTATGGGGGAAAAGGCAAATCACAATATTACAAACCAAGTTCTAGTCTCTGCTGTCACTACACGTTATGGTGATGTAACTAAAGACGGTCACAAGAACTGCTGTGCTCAATATCCAAGCAAAGCTCCATTCCTGCTAATGGAGCTCAGGGTAACCCAGGACACCTTTAACAAATGCAATAAACTCCTCTGGACAGCAGCCTGCACTTCTACAGTTGTGTGAGTTACCATATAAATTTATAACCTATGATACCTATCAGTATCATATGTCAAATACAAAATGTCTCTGCTCTGAATGATTGCTTTTCATTAAAGAAAATGTATCAGACTATTTTGTCTGGGCCTTTGCTCTTTTCTCTCCTAAATCCCTGGGCCTTTGCTCCTTTCTCTTCACAGCACAACAGAGTGTGAGTGCATGTGACAGAGTGTGCCTGAGTGGTGTGCTTGAAACCATTACACTGACAGCTACATGCCACAAACAGCAGCCTGAAAACAGCATTGAGAATGGGCTGAAATGCTGTCTTGTTGAGATAATTTAGAGCTGTATCACATCTCCCTTCACCTTACCTGTACCTGTGCTCTGCCATGCAGTTCTCAAGCACTGCACTTCCATTGCCCAATGGCCATCACAAAAGAGGGCATAGAGAAAGGCGAATTTCAAGAAAGCAGAATTGAAAAATTCTCTCAAAAAACTGTGTCATAAAAACAATGCATGTGGTGTAGTGGACAGGAGTCAACAAGAATGCTGTGAAAGGCAATCAGAAAAAAATGGTGATTTTATGCACAGCTCATGCAGTATCAACAGACTAAAAAATAGAAGAACTGGCTCTAACATGCAATAAGAATTTACTAGCCTACTCTGTTGCTTAAATTCTGATTCTAATCTGGTGGATAAATTTGGTTTTAATGTCATTATAAAGCAGATACACTTTTAAATATCAAATATTATTTTCCAAAGTCAAAAGGGTCCATAGTCCTAGCAATGCAGGATTTGGCATGCTTAGGACTTTAATGCTCTAGTCTGAAATAGCATTTGTAAGTATGTGGAGGGCCATGCTGAATATTTTTTTAACATAATGCTAGCCTCATCACTAAGACCACAAGCTGCTCATTGCATTTCACAAAACATATCATCCTCCTGTGAATCTGCTGCAGCTTTCTTTGGGGTTTGGACAAGTCCTTTACAAATGGAATTTCAACAAATAACTTACAGACAATAGCTGTGGAAGACTGAGTACTCAGAAAAGGTACAAAGTCACCTACAGCTGGGTATATGCCTGCACCATCCAGGTTGGTAGTGTTGTTTTTGCACTTATGAGCATAGAATTTGCCCTTCCTTTGCTGATGTTTTGAGAAGAGTCTCATAGGCTTGTAGGAAAAGCAAGAGAAAGCCAGCACAGTTTCATCATGTGCTGCTGATAAGAATGTCTGAACTATTACAGTCTATTTGGGAATGTCCTTGGAGTTTTAACTTAAGCTTCTCTAGGGGAAAGAGAAGTCCTAATAGATCATTCTTCTAATAGCAATGATAAATAGAACTGATATCAGACAGCTGTTGTATATCAGGAAAAATTGCCTCCTGTTTATTTTAAAATGGCACAGTTGAACCACATCTGCAATGCCTTATCACACATTTTCTGGACAAAAGGCTTCTCCTGCTTGTTATTTAGTATGGGGATAATAATAAAAATAAAAATAGACAGTGGAAAATGGGCAGTAGAAGCTTTGCTGAAATAACCTCTGGTTGTTCACAGTTTTTCTACCCATGACAACATTTGAAGTGTTTGAGACAGCAGGTGAAACAAACACTGTAGTCCTGCTTCACCAGTGATGCATGATACAGTCTGTATTTCTGTTTATCCAGTAGTGACAGGAACATATTACTGCCTCTTACCTGAAAAATGGCCCAGACGTTTTTGTTTGCTGATGAAATTTTATTTAAGGAATAAAAAAAACCCCAAACTTCCCCATATTGTGATAAGACAAATTGCTTTGAGATAGTTTGTGTTACGCTTGGCTGGACACAGTCAAGTGTCACACAAGTACAGGGAGGGGGAAAGAAACCAAAATTGATTAGGTATCTAGTTTATCAGTGCTCTTGGATTTTTTCATACAGAACATAAAGTAGTGTTTCTATTGTCTGAATTACAAGTCACAGAGTGGTCCAGTATTGTAAAGATTATGTAAATTATTGCAGAATTCTTCTGCTAGAGCTTTGAGCCTCTTTATGCCATTCCCATTCATTTCTCACTACATGAAGCTAGGACAGAAAGACACCAATAAGGCAGATTTTCTTTATTTCATTTTATTTCAGTGAAAAGCACTGACAGAAGAAGTTCAGCCCAGAAAACAGGAATAAACCAAGCCAAGTATCCAAATCTCTTTGAGTAATTTGGTTTGAATTTAGGTATTACAGGACTAAATTGTAAGGTTATGATAAAGAGGTGAACTGACAGGGAGAGGTTTAGTTTAATTTATTAGGAGTCAGAAAGGCACATTCTCCAACATTCCAAGATTTCAAATATTAGGCTCAGGGCAGATTTCTTGAATACATGTAAATAATATATGTAAATATATGTAAATAATCAGATATTTTAAGGTTAAAGCACTGACTTGAAAAATAAGCGCTGAGAGAACTGTCCATATGCTTAGTTCTTCTAGTGAGGCTGTTAACAACCATGGCAGAACACAGGAAGTGAAATGGAAAACTAGGGATTGACTTGACCCTGGAAAGGTAGGATGCAATTTCTATGAACACTTCTGCTCCCCCTCCTTACTGGCTGAGCACTACAAAGACTTGACTCACCCGTGACCTCTTCATACTGTACAGAATCTGAATAAGAAAATAAAAAAATCACCATAACTAGAGGATTTAGTAGAAACTAACTCAAAACCATAAAATGTATTAGTCATAGAAGAAACTAGTAGCTATAGAGGGAAAAGGATGAATGGATGGATGGATGGATGGATGGATGGATGGATGGATGGATGGATGGATGGATGGATGGATGATGAATGGCTCTCAGAGTCAAAATAAAATGAGCTAGAGGGCAAATCAAGGGGTTCACAACCTCTGGAACAACTTTCTGATAAACTATTTGTCTGAATCACACCATGGATCATGAATTGTTTTTCAGTCACTCATGGTATCTTGATGCTTTTTGTCATCTCTTAAAAGAATGCCTTTTCTTGGACATTTGATTTCTTGCTTTTTGCTTGCTGTATTATTTTTTTCCTCTAGTTAATTTTCAAAACAGTGGATTTACTTAAGTGATCACAAATTTTTAACCAAAAGATTGAGAGCATCCTCAGACTGGCAAATTGAACATTGAACTACAAGGTTCAAGCATTTTACTTGTTCATTTTCAATACTGGATAATTGATTTTATTCCTGTTATGCATTTGTATGACATAAATGAAAGTGAAAACTAAAGCTGGCAGAGAAGGCTACATTAAAATATGTGTATCTGATTGTGAATCAAATGAATCTGTGTTGCTCTGTGGTGGTCTGTCTAGCTGATTAGAATGTTTTAAGGAAGCAATTGACATTTTAGCAGTCATAAAATCTTGAAACTTTCGGTTCATTAATCCAACCATGGTCTTCTTCAGAAGCAGCTGCATTGTTTCAGCACATCCATATAGGAATATGTATGAATAAATATTTCTGAAGCAAATTTAATACCATCCCTGGTATAAAAATTGCTATAAATTTATTGGTGTATAAATTTATGGAAATAGCTTATTTTCTCTTGACACAAACAAAGAAAAGTAGAAAAGTTGGTTTGTTCCTTGAACTGGATTTTCTTCATTGCCCTGAGTTAAACACTGAATTCTCAGCAACAGAATAAAGGGTTAGGAGTGTAAGATCATATGACCATAAAATTATCTAAAATAGAGAACTACTGAACCATTTTAGTGAAAAAAGTCAACAAAAGTATTCAGTCCAAATCACTCATTCAAGGGTGAATTTAATGGAAATAAAAAATCACAGACTTATTTCTTATTATTTACATTTTAATTTAAAAAAATCACATTACTCTTGCATTCAATTAAGTATCAAATAAAGGTTTTGATATTTGCAAACAGCCTTAGCTAGTGGGAAACTGCAGACATGTTTGGCTCTACAAATTTTACTCTTCCTGTTTCTACCCATCTTGTTTCCATTCCTCTCTGCATGGCTCTTGTCTGCAATGGAGCAGCTGAACAACTGTAAAGCTGCTAAAGCAAAGAGCAATGTTTTCTCTATATGTAACTCCAAGATTCATTATTTTTATAACTTTTTTTTATCAGTTTCCCATAGGACCCTTAAGCTGTAGTGTTTCACTGAACCAAATCACTGGGCTGAGCAGTTACATTCCCTGATAGTAGAGATGGGATATACAGCAAGGCTTTCATGCAGGTACAACTTTAAATGGGGAAAATAAAGCCTCTCCCTTTTCATTAACCCACCATTTATCACTGGATTAAAATGCTGAAGCTTTCATTACTTTTTAGCAGTCGAAATTAGGATAACAACATGCAAATTGTGTGTATTAAGTTGGAGTCTCAAAATATTGGCTTTTTTTTCCAGATTGTGTCCTTGAGGATATTAATCATATTCTTAATTTCATAATAATGATAGGTTTCAACATAGGAAAATTATCTTCTTTTTCACTTGATTTTCTTCCTGCTTGTTCTCATTTATCACAAAGAATTAAACACTACTCTGATGGCTTTAGATGATTATGAAGGAACAAGCCCTCCTACCCAGCTTTTCTAAGCATCTTTTCTTCTCCCCAGGCCCCATTCTCCAGGAGCAGTGAATGCTTTCAAGAAACGTGGCACAGATGTGTATTGGTATCTTCTATATTTGAGAAAAACTACTACAGATGTGACTGGATCCTGAAGTTAGGGGCCCTGTAATGCCTACAGAAGCATTTTCAGAGAAAAACTCAGGAATAATGAAAGTGAAATGGGAAATTTTGCAGAACTGATTCTGCTCTGGAGTATTTACTGGGTGGAAAGGGCTCTGGCACATCACCGATGATGGATATAAAGGTAAATGTTCCCAGTGTTGGCACTGTAGCCAGAAATGCTGACTTTTTTAAAGAGCTTTTACAAAAAACCCTTTTATGTTAGTTTCCACTGTTTCTCTGAAAGTGGCAGTTTGACCCAGAACATTTAATAGTCAGCATGATTCAGACCTTTGTGAACACTGCTGACACGTCTCAGTGCTTCATGGTGAGGAAATTGGCTGACCTCTGTTTCAGCTGATCAGAGAACCAAGTTTCCAGTTTGGTTTTGTATCTTCAGTGAAATGGACGCACTGTATTGAACATATCCTGCAGTATTATAAAATTAAGGTGTATGCTAGGCCTGGTGTGGAAGGGAGGATAAACTGGGAAATCCATAATATGTGGGATGAACCTTGGCCTCACTGAACCCAGGGAAAAATTTATTGCTGGCTTAAACGAACTGGCTGATTTGCTTCACAATTTTGTTTTTGGTTATAAATAATCTCAGGCAAAAAATTTCATATCTTTGTTGCTTGTCCTTGAGGTTTTGATCCCTTTCAGCCAATTGTGATAATCCCTGTGCCAAACTGTTCACAGTCTCTTATTACTAGTCAGAGATCCCAAGCACAATGACACACATCTCAGTCTTTAGTTATCATCATTCCACATAAATGGCAATATAAAAGCAGACTGGATCAGGAAATCCATGAGCACTCCTTATTTTCTCTGGGGCCAGTTGCGCAGTTGCTGGGGATAATCATGAGTACTTACACGTGAACCCTCACTGAAGAATCTTTTGATGGTTACAGACAATGGTGAACACCTAATACAGAAAACCAAAGTGCTCAGAGACACAGGGCGTTGAGAACAGTGTATTGATACAAAGTGCCCATAAACCAGGCAAGGTGACAGAATTTAGAATAGGCTCTCTTACTATATTCCCTTCCTTGCACTTGTAGCATGGATTACAGATGATGCATCTGTTTCTGTGTCACAAAGCCTGCTGAATGACAACCCTTACCCAGAGCAGGGCAATTTACTGTTTGAAATATGTCCTTTAACTTTCCTTAATTGTCAGACTTTAAAAGTTACCTTAAATTTAATTCTGTTGCATTTAAGGTCCAGCTTTATGATGATATAATCTATTTTGGATATTACCGGTGACATTGCTCTGCCTGTCAATGGAAACATGAAAGAACATCATCATAATGAATATCCATGGACTTACATAAATCACTCAAAACACTTCTGATATGTACAGAGATTTTCCATTGACCCTGTAATGACTTTATTAAAACTGTTTCTACACAAGCTGTGTCAGCAACAGAGACATGAAATTATGGTGCTTCAGCAACATCACCTCAGCTTTTAAATGTTTTGGGAAAACACTGTTAATTTTCTTTTGGTAGTGTATCATCCTTCCCAAATTACAGTCTCAGAGAACAGCACAGTCTCCATATACTGGGAACACATGAGATTTCCCTTTTCTGTTACTTCATAACTTCAGGAGTCGTAGTTATCACTGGGAACAAATCAAAGTTATTTAGAGTATCTCTACTCATCAAAATGAAGATGTGAAGCCACCGTGGGTTTAATTTAGCCATTAGATGAAGGTGATACAGCTGACAGGCTAGAGGACTTGGACAGTGACTGTCATTTCCACTGTGTCATTGCTAATCCTCCTAGACTTAATAAAACTACTCTTGTTTAATTTTGTGGGATGGAAAAAACCTCAGAGGACTTTCTTTGAGCAGTCCAAGACACCACAATTTTACATAGGCCCTAACACTGGTGTAATTCCAGTGATCAGAGAAGAATGCCAGGAGTCAGGCTGGAGTTCAACATCTACTGTGGCAGTGGCTCAGACCCTTTATATCCTTTGGTAAGCAGCACCTTGGAAAAAAACTCAGCCACTTTCTCTTACAGTAAGGTAATTTTTGTTTTTCTCCTTTACACATTTTTAATTGCAGCCTGACCTGCTTCCAAGTTAAGCACTCTTTCCTTACCAGGAAAGTGTGTCAAAGATTCAGGCTGGTCATGACTGAAACTTTTAAAAGACCTGAACTGACAAAGATTTTGGAGGTGGAGGGGAAGGAGGCTGATGGGAAAAAAACATCTCCAGGGAACTTCGGGATTTGTGTGTGTAAAGCACTAACCCTTGCCAAGTTTAGTAAAGGAAAACACACAATTTTGCTTCAGGAGAAGTAAAAAAGAAGGTACAAAGCATCAGATTAAGTTTTCTATGCTTTATATTGCAAGGATAGAACATAGTTAATAAAAACTAAAAAGTCATATTTCAAATCAAAAGCAAATATGACAGTTTTACTGAAACTAACTCTCATGTAATTGGTGAAAGTTTTAAATATTAATATCTATAATCAGCAACAGCTTCAATTCTCAGAGCTACTGCAGTTCTGACACTGAAAGGACAGGGTAATGATGTGATTTACTGTGCTACAGGTGTACAGAGAAAACTTGACTGCGAAAAAAGTGGAAGATTTAAACTGAGTAGGTTTCTGGATGTAAGAGAGAGATAAAGAAGTGTCAATGATGACATTGTGGGTTTTTTTTTTCCCTCTGCATGGTGCATAAAAGTAAGCAAAATAAATGACAAAATTGTGATAGAAGGAATTCACAATCTGCCTCTTCTAAGGAACCCAAATTTTCAGAGATGAAACCTAGAAAGAAATGCTTTGATATGATAGAGGTAGTAAAGAAATAGCAAAATAATCACATTCTGGTGAAGTTTCGCTAAAAAGAGATATCTATGTGAAGTGTGATTTGCATGAGAATTAAGGGAAAAGTATTTATCAAAAATTTGTTTTTCTATGAGACCAACTATCTTAATTCTATCGATTCTTAAAAGGTCTCTATCCCCTGCAGGTCTTTCTGTATTTTCAGTTCTTTTTCATTTTCCTTTCTTTATTTCTCATCACTTCAAAATTTCTTCTTCCAGTTTTCTAAGCTAAAGTTTCCTCTCCATGCTTATTTTCTATGTTACGTGTTATGCCTACTCTATCACCATCCAATGTACTTCCTTTATTACTTAATTAGTATTCAAGGCAGAACAACCTAAACATTATTAAATTGATTGCCTGTTACATCCTTATTGAACAATTAACTCTAAAATAGCATATGATCCTTGATTTGTCTGAGTTTTTCAGTGACATTTATGCTACTGATTTCAGTGTTACTACTGAAATAGTAGTATATAGAGGTGTATACCAGTATATAGAAGTTTCAGAATGTTTCAAGAAGTGGACTAAAAAAATGCAACTCTTACCACTCAAGTCTTTAGACATGAGAAGAACCAGAAGATTCAAGCTCACAAGCTTTTCTCTTCTTTTTTTTTCCTTTTTATCATAAAATACTGTGTGCATTTTTCTAACACAACACATTACATGAAAATTTTCAGTTATGAGGAGACTAAATAAATTTTTATAGTAGTGCACTATAATATTCAACTCTGTCTAGGTCAAGGCAAAAGAAACTGCTCAGATACAATATTCTTTAGAATTCTGGTAAGGCATTTTTCTGAGTGAAATGACATGCCATTTAAAACATCAGCGCTATGCAATAGCAAAAAGTGACTTTAGAAATTCACAAAATTACAATGAACAAAACACACTTATTGAGGAAAATATTTCCATCTCCAACTCAAGAGATGTGTAGTATTCATGGATGAAAATGGGGATCGGTGGTGATGAGGAGAAGTAATTGAAGGCCAGAAAAGCTCTCCCCTTGGATTGCTGGACCTGTTCTTTTGAAACACATTATAATGCAGCCAAATGAAGAATTTAAACAAGAAAGACATCCTACCTCTGCTAATAAACAGCTCTGTTCTAGAAAGAAGATCAGAAAGCTATGTAGGATGCCACAGAAGAGGAGCAGTCTGACATGAGTTCCCAGGGCAATATGCAATTATGACCCCAAAGACTAATGATTCTTTAATGTAGGAGAGTAGAATAATGAATGTGAGCTGGGGAGTTTCTCTCTCTCTGGCACTGATGAGAAGAGCACAAGTGGTGCCCTCTGTATAGTTCTGATGTCCACACTTCAAAGGCTTTTAGAAAGTGGCAAAAATGTTGCAATGGGGCACAAAGGATGTCTAAGAAACAGGTCTAAAGAGAAAAAGGACCTTCAAAATTTTAGCTTGAAAGTTGTTTATAAGATACAATATGTTTTGTTCATTAAAAAAGGGATGAGTATCGACAGGGGTCATTCCTGTGACTTTAAATTAATAGGGAAATGTATATCAGGAGCCTAGCAGTTATAAGCAGAATCTGGAAAATAGTAACACAGTGCTAATTTTTTACAGTAAGAGTTGCAAAAACCTGGATAAACAACCAGTGGACTGATGGGCTTTAATGTCTTGGACTGAGTTTGCAAACTGAGAGGAATGCTGTCCTGCTGAGGCACAGAGCTGAGCACAAGCTGCACTGTCAGCAATAGCTCTGAGTTTAGCAGTGCCCCCAGGAAGGCAGGAAGGGGAGTTGATGGTCTCTCAGCCTCAAAGTCTGAGCTGTAGCCAGCCAAGGATGCTGTCTGGCTGCAGCTCAGATAGATTAAGATGTCAGCACTTCCCCCTGTACTTTGGGGTATCAATGACTGCAAGTACACTGAATGTACCAACAGCACAGCTGGGTCACTCCCTAATCCGCCTGCATTGGAAAGTTCTGGGTTAGAAAAATCCTTCCTTTAAAGAGGGTAAGCCAACATGATTATTTGGACAAAACTGAGGATACAGTCTGCCTTGTCTGCCAGCAGAACAGAATTTATTTCCCTGCTAGCTACAGAATGGGTAGAAAATTTAGAAACCTGGTGAATGGTGATTGAAGCAAAGAGGGCAAGGAAGTGCTGAAGATATTTGAAGATCAGAAGTATTTGTGACACAGAATATAGGTGAAGCTTTAAATTAAATAAGTACCTTTCAAACTCATGTTTGAAGAATAGTAAAAAAGAAAGAAATACAGCTTTAATACCATAACAAAATTTGGTCTAATGAGAAATTATATCACTGATTCACCAGAGGACAGTATTTTCAAATACCCAACTTGGATGACATGTGTCTGAATCAAAACCTATAGAAAGATGTATGGATTTTAAAAACCTGCACATTGATATTCAGATAAAATACATGCCAAATTATAGGCCTATTTGAATGTAAATTTTATTAGCAGAGTATCCTGTGAAATTAGTAACAAATGAAAGTGTATTAGACAATTAGCTGCAGTAACATACAGAACTTTGGACTTAAAAATTGGGGCAATGGATACATAGTATCCTCCTGCCACTGTAGAGCTGGAATGTGTTTTATTCTTTAAGCCACAACCTTGAACAGTATCTAACTTAAGTGAGCTTTTTGCCTGTTCCCCGTCTGTTGTTCTGTATCAGCAGTGTTCTGCAAGGTAAGTAACCGAAAGCTATTTTCTACACTAGTATTTTATAACACAATTCCCATATTCAAGTGCCTTTAGCAAGAGTACAGGTCAATTTTGCATGATATTTAAAAGAATAATATAAAACCAAAGCTTGTTACAAGCCCTCTCCCATAACACCTATTATTTTCTGCTCTCAAGATTTGGGGCTTTACCTTCCTGAGGGAGCAGTTCCACTCGGTGGCTGAGTGGAATACAGGTTTGCAGTAGTATTTCCTGCTCTTTCCTCATGTTCCTGGAAGGGTGGGAAGACCACACCTTTCCACCTGCTCTGGCACCCTTTTTAGCCCTAGCTGAATTCAGCTCAGTTCAATAAGCAGAATACCACATGTTTTTTTCCTTGATGTGTCAGTTTTCTGTTGACTCACCAGGGACAATTCTGCTATATCACGAGTGTTCCCATTTCTCAGGTGGGGCAGAAACTTCAGAATTGTCACTGGGTAAAATAAAGCATGGAAAGCACATTTCAACGTACCTCATTTCTCTGCTATTTTTCTTGCAATGGCTGTCACAAAAATGCTACCAGGTTAGAAAGAAGATTTGGTTTACCAAAGGATCAGGTGTGTGCCAGAGCTGGGGCAAGGAAAGCAGCGACAGCAACACTTCTGTGGGAATCACCTCTCAGCTCCAAGTGAGATTGGCTCAGGAGGGATTAGGGGACTGCACCCTGAAGCATTGCACACTGACAGATGTTTGGGAGCCCCATTAATCCACTTTGGGCCAAAATATAAGTTATTATTTATATCTAAACACTGAAAACCCAATAGCATATCTAAATGCACAGTTTTGCATTGCTGGGGCCCACAGCTCTTTACAGATCCCAAAGATCAATTAATCTTTTTTTAATGGGAAACAACTGATTGCCTTTCACTGTAAAAGGTTTACAAGCTTGCTTCTTTCCCTAATTTTGCCTACCCCAAAACCTAGTTAACTCTAACAGAATAACCTAGCCTTAAGTAAGGTAAATTAACGTATGGATGCAAGGAAAAAAGGCCAGACCTGGGGTATGTGAGGCCTCCTTAAATTTGCTATCTGCCAGTGGAAATATGACAGTGGAGTGCATGGTCCAATAAGAGTAAATTGAAATTCAGAATTGCTATTTCTGCATCCAAACTGCCATGGCGACATTTTACAAAGAACTGATCTGAAAACAACAACAACAAACAACAACAACAACAATGACAACAACATATTATTATTCCCTTTGCATGTTCTGGTTTCTTTAATATGTGTTAAAAGGCTGATTTTGCACCATTACAATTTATACCAGATTAGATATCGTCTGCTTTCAAGCATCTGGCAGGAAGGTCTAAACTTGGGATAAACTCCTTTTTATATACTCTGGCTAATTCCATAAAAATGTCACCATATGCTCATTCTGCTCCAGAACAAGCACATACTGTTGGGTGAGCTGGTGGTGGGATTCAGAAACACTGTCAAATCACAGCCTTAGGGAAGCTGGAAAAGCTCTGGTAATTCTGATCATCATCTCTCACCTGGGTCCACCTCAACTGTCTTTGGCCCAGGCTCCCAGGATGCTCCTCCTCAGGAATCCATTGTCCCTCCAGGAAGGGGACAATAGTGCCATCAGGACTGTGTGCTACAGCACATACGTAAAACTACTTTTCCCGTAATCCCGACTTTTTTCAAAAAACAGCCCAGGAAAAAATAGAGGATATGTGAATGATGATCAGCCTAACCAATGGATAGTCACAATGAGAAAAGAATGAAAAGCAGCAATATACTTAAATTCTAAAACCTTGTTTTAATAAAGCATTCATTTTTACAAAAGACATATTGCTTATCATATCCTTATAACAATATTCCAGATTAAATTTTGTTTTTCTGTAGAAAAAAAATTAACTTCTATGCTAATCACCAAATTGAGTCTGCTTTACATCTGATCTTAAAATCAAATTTTATTTTTCAGCACTTACACTAAAAGGAATAGTGTGCATTTATAGGACATCAGGATTAAATTCTACACTGGAAAAAAGCTTTCCTCAAGCTAATGTTGCACTGAAGCACTGATGGCATAAAAACAAATGCTTGTTTGGTCTTGTTCTGAAACTGAAGTCTTGCCCTCTGGCCAAGAACCAAATGTGCTACTAGATGAGTGATAGGGAGACACTGAGCAGCAACATGAGAGAGTGAGGCTGCCAAGATTGCACTGTATCACCTCCATATCCAAGGCTTTGTCTGAGTTAAAAAATCCTGTAACCACAAACACACACACACACACAAAATCAACCCAAAACAAAAACAATCCAAAAAGCCCCAAACAATACAAACAAGTAATCCTTTGTCTGGAAGCTTGTAATCCTACTCATGAATCTACCACAAGGAGCTTGGTAATACCCATGTAACATCAGATCTTCCAGCGGAAACCATTTTCCTTTATTCTAAAAGGGTTTTCATGCATTTTCCATCAAACATTTAGGTTTCTGTGAGGGATTTTGGTTTTGGTTGTGAATAGAATGCTTTGTTGTTAATTTAGCTTGAATGCTACGGACAGGCAGAACCAAGATTTTTAAATAAAGACTCTACAAATTTCTAAATTCCAACATGAAAAACACAAATAAATATTTATAGGATATTCTTAACATTTTAGCTGGGAAATGGTTGATCTACCCTGAATAAAATAAACTTCCATGTGTATCAGAGTACATTAAGAATTAGAATGAGAGAAATGAGTGTTTACATGCACTTGTCAGAGAAGGAAGTACACTTGTAACTGCAGCAATGTCATTTCTGGCACTGCATAGTAAACCAAGTTTTGGTTACAGTGTGGGGTATGCATTTTGTTATAATTATCAAAGACAAAGTCTTTTTGTATAAGTTTGTTTAGAAAATGAACAGTCAGCAAAATCATTGTATAACAGATGAATTGCATCTACATTTGGAGACTTGTTTGAAAAAGAAATACCTTGGAAAATTAAATACCTGCAACCAATATTGCTACACAGGGAAAAAAATCGATTGTAGACTTGGTATAAAAGTTATATTTACAAATATTTCCTTTGTCTATAGCCCTGTGTAAGCAGCATCCTCCCATAAGCAGAACATTCCCACAGTTGGAGCCCAAGGTCAAAGCTGCAAAGGCAATGACTCCGGTCTCAGCTGCACCGTGCTTTCCCATAGATATATTCCAAGTTACAAACTCATAAAAAACACATCTAGATTCCATGGTCAGACTAATAATCTGTACCTCATAGGAGAAATGCTACTAAAGACAACTAAAAGCTTAGCAATGCTCTTTTTCTAAAAATTGGCAAGATTTACTTCTGAAGTTAGTGAACAACCCCTTCCCCCCAAAAAAAAACTGAAAAGGAAAAAGACTAAAAAGGTTGAAAGAAACCATCTAAAATCCTAATGCTGAGGGAACACTGATGACTATAACAGGAAACAACCTAGAATGGCAAAGAAATATTCTAGACAAATAAATGACTGTTTTATCATTACCAGTGATACTATCCAAATTAAAAATTTGGTAATATTTAGTATTAGTACATTTGTTTTGTAAATCTAGCATCTTTTCTTTCTTAAAGAATGTTTGGTGAAACCACTGACCAGTCAGCAAACTTTAAACATCACTTAATTGGTGCACTGTAGCAGTTCTCTTCCACTGCAAAGCCAATAAAGGGACTTATCATGTTTGGGTCGGTGGAAAATGCGTTTCATAGGTAAAACCAAAAGTATGATAATCTAGGTTTTGGATAGCTTGTATTTGCAAAACAAGGTTTACTTGAGAGAGGTAGCCCATCAGTGTTTTATATAACTTTATAAAAAAGTGCCTTACAAAAAGCACAAGTCATTTGTAACAGCCATTTATAAAGAATATCCCCTCTGAGTCCAACTGTGAAGAAAGACTTAGAGGGAAAAGACTATGTGACTGTATACCTGTGTAAGCTGACAGGGTAGGACTGACTTCACAGGGAAAAGAAATTGCCAAGATCCAGCCCAAAAATGTTTTGTTTCTACAGAATCCAAAACACTCAATGGTATTTTCTTAAAACAAACAAACAAGCAAGCAAACAAACAAAACAAAAAAACAAAAACAACCAGCCAACTAAAACCAAAAACCACCCCAAAACCAAAACAAACAAACAAACAAAAACCCCCAAAAAACCAAAACAAAAAACCCCAAAACCAAAAAAAAACAACAACAAAGAAAAAAACACATTTATGGAGAGAAAATGCAGCTTTCCAAGGGTGATTTAGTCTTCTCTTGGTAGCAGTTACTGGTGGAAAAGGTTCAGAATTTTGCTTAAAACTGGCTACTTTCTCTAACTCTCTGTCAAGGTTCTTCCAGATCACATGAACTAGAAAATGTTTCTGTTTTAGCCCTTATGCAGCAGATAGAAGTAACTTAATTTTCTCTAGTGTTTATTTACTCCACTCTGCTGCACCCACTTTTATTTAGCCCAGCTGAGAAGGTGTTCATTTTTCATCCAAGAATCCATATTTGACAATCACCATTCCCCTGTCCCTCCTGTGTAAACATCCAGGCCTGGAGCGATGGGAGGCTTCCTTGCTCTGGAGTTCATATGACACTTGGAGGTCATGGGTCACAGGAAAGTAAATATCTAAGAGGAGAGATTCATGGAGAAGCAAAGCCTGAAGGGATAGTGCAAATGGATGGATCAACACGGCATCAGAAAGATGGGCCAGGTGTTGAAAGGCAGAGCAAGGGAATTATTAATGGGAGTGGTTCCATGAGGGATCCCAGTGAGTGCTGCAGCGGCACCAGCCCCAGGGCACCCTGACAGAGCCTTGTTTGCACCCCTCACAGAGCACTCATTTGGGCAGGGACGTGTCTGACTCTCCCTCCCCGCACAGCAGCACTGTGCAGTTCATTTGGCACACAAGGCATCACTCCTTAGGGCAGGCATTGGCAAAAGTCCTCGATGTCATTAGTGATGTCACCTTTTTCCCCTCCGTCCGGCGGGAATTTAATTATTTGGCCCAATTCAGCGCTCCTTTCTTCACCAATACACCCTTTCTGTCTCCTCCCCAGACCTCTCGGGTGCTTGTGAAGGCGTTCTCGGTGGGGTCGCGCAGGGGCGGGAGCTGCTCCCTGCGGTGGCAAAACGAGAGAGCGGCGGGAGCTGCCCTGCCCTGCCTTGCCCTGTTCGAAGCATCCCGGCATAACATCAGCCGGGCTGGGACTCGGAAAGAGGGGCCGGGAAGGGACATCCCGCGGCCCCGCGCTGGGCGAGGAGGCTGCAATTTGCCGGATGTGAAAAACGCCAATCACTTGTTTTTAAAATTTTAAAAGTTTAATAGTAATAAAATGGTTATAAAAATAGTAATACAATTGGAGTAATAAAAATTTGGACAATTTGAATTAGGACAATATGAGACAATAGAGACAAAGAGTTACGGACGTCCGGGTACATTTTTCTGGGCAGTACGAGCCCGAAAAAAGACACCCGTTAACTAAGGATTAACCCTTAAAAGCAATAGCCTGTTGCATATTCATACACTTCATACATGATGCATAAATTCCATTCAAATACAGGATTCTGTCTGGTCATCGTCACCTTCTTCCTCCGAATCCTAACAGCGCCTCCGAGGCGGGAAGAATTTCGTTTCTTCTGATAAGAGGGCAATAAATTCTTTTTCTCTGAAAGATTTAGGTGTCTAGTGGCTGCTATGTCGCTGCGAGTCCTTTCTTTAAAAAAAGTATCCTACATAGCATAGTTTCTATTTTAACAGTTTTTATAACCTAAAACTGTATTTAACACACTGCTTAAGATAATTAATACAACATTACTTTCTAAGACAACACATATAATATTCATTTTAATATTTGCGAAAAGCCAATCATAAAATACATGCATTTTTCACACCGGATCGCGCCGCAGGCTGCGGGCAGAGGCGGCCGGCTCGCCGGCTCCCCCGGGTACCGCTGCCCCAGGGAAGGAGGAGGAGGGTTTGGTTATTTTCTTCATCCCCTCCTCCTGCCCGCCTCTTTTCCAGCCAGTAAAGAGTGTCTGCCCCTTTGAACGGCGGGCACAGCGCCTGCGGCTGCACACACACGCACAGACACGCACACACCCCCGCCGGCTATAAATAAGTTACGGAGCGGGCAGAGGGCGAGCGGAGCGCGTCTGCCGGCGGCACCAGGAGGCCGGGACCGCCCCGCCGAGCCTCCCCGGCTCAGCCCGGCCCCCGGCCGGACCCGCGGTGCCATGGCGTGCCGCTGCTGCGCGGAGGGCCGGCGGCACAGCAGCATCCTCTACAGCATCCTCCGCAGCCAGGAGGAGCGGGCGGGGCCGGCGGCCGGGCCGGCGCCCCGGGGCTGCCCGTGCGGGTCGCGGCGGAGGGTGGCTCTGCGGAGCCCGCAGGTGGCTTGCAAGGCGGCCTCGGCCGTGCTGGTGAAGACGCTGCGCTTCGTGCAGAACGTGCCCTGCTTCCAGGAGCTGCCGCTGGAGGAGCAGCTGCTGCTGGTCCGCAGCTGCTGGGCGCCCCTGCTGCTGCTGGGGCTGGCGCAGGACCGGGTGCACCTGGAGACGGTGGAGAGCGCGGAGCCCAGCATGCTGCAGCGCATCCTCACCGCCCGGCAGCACGGCGAGCGGCCGCCGGCAGCGGGCCGGCCGCACCACGGCCCGCACCTGCCCTCGGCCGGCGAGATCCAGGCTATCAAGGGCTTCCTGGCCAAGTGCTGGAGCCTGGACATCAGCACCAAAGAGTACGCTTACCTCAAGGGGACGGTGCTCTTCAACCCGGGTGAGTGGCCGGGCGGGGCAGCGGGGTCTCTGCCACAGGGGAGAGCCCGCCTGCATCCCCCGGGAAGCGGGGCAGACCCGGGGCTTTCCGCGGGGTGAGAAAGGCGCTGGAGGACAGGGATGCGGAGCAAGGTTTCACCTTCTGCTCCTTCCTCAGCACGCCGGCCGCAGGCAGGGAGGGGGTGCGGCTGCAGCCCGGTCTGGGGTCCGGAGGGCTGGCGCTTTCCGCAGATGCTATCCACGAACAAAGCGAATTCCAGGCGCCTGGCAGTCGGTTAGAGAAGGCTGGGAGACAGCAGAGGCTCCTTGCTCGTTTCCCTCAGCGGGATCTCTCCTGCCCGGCCCGAGGGGAGCGGCTCTGCCTGTGCCGTGCCCGGAGATCTGCGCTCCCCGCAGAGCAGGGAAAGCTCAGGGCTTGCAGCAGCAAAGTGCTACTTTGGCTTTGGGTATAACACTTATGATATTTTTTTTGTTTGTTTGTTTGTTTGTTTGTTTTTGTTTGTTTGTTTTTTTTTGTTTGGCTTTTTTTTGGCCATCTCTCTTTGCGGAGTATCTCATAGATGCATCTCTACCAAGTGACTTATTATCGGGTCGGTGACTGACCTGAAAGGCAGTCAGGATATGGCAGGCTGGATATGGCGCTTCCCAAGTACGGCAGTATCCTGTGAAATGGGACAGGGCTCTGCTGGCGGTCCTGCTGCCAAACTGGGAGTTATTGATGGTTAGGTTCCTGTAGCATACTTTGCATTTATCATCCTGCTTTTGTAGCTTTGCTTTCTATACAGATAAGAGAGGAAAAGTTACAATAGTTAAGGTGAAGCTTATGTTACACAAGTCAAATTTGGAAACTGGTCTAATGCAAAAAGATAAAGGAATTGTTCTGGAAGGAAAAATTTCTTCTCTGAAAGAGTGGTCAAGCATTTGAATAGGCTGACCTGGGAAGTGCATCCCTGAAAGTGTTCAAAAGTGTGTAGATATGTTGCTCAGGAGTATGGTTTAGTGGTGAGCCTGGCAGTGTTAGGTTAATGTTGGACTCACTGATCATGGTTTTTTCCACCCAGAATGATTCTATGGCCACAAATAGCCTTAACTCTGCACCTTCCATCTTTCAGTATCCTTCCTGTGGTTCATTGGGAAACTTCCTGTCTCATGCTGGAGTCTGTACTTCTTGCCACTGATAAACTGGAGTAGAAGCAGTAGGCAAAAGAAGCCTTAAATGTAAACAATGCATTTTTGTGGAAGTGAAAAACTGAAAAAGTTATTTTTGTTGTCTTCCCCGCTTTAATGGTGTTTTGGAGAGCATTCTTCAATCAAAGTTTTTATCAACTAATTTGTTTAACACCTAAGTGAATGTTGACAAACATCATGTTTTAGGTTTGTGAAGAAGGGTATTAAATATCCAGAACACCAGTATGATAAGAATTTGATCTGTCCAATAAAATTTGTCATGTTGACTTTGCATGCAAGAAGTCCTCTAGCAATTTAATTTGCTTCTTTCCTTGAGTGATAATTACAGTCTGTGAGCTATTAGGAGTTGTTCTGTAAGAATAATATTGTTTTATAAACAAAAATATATAAACAAAATAATTTATTTTTCTTTTCAGATCTACCTGGACTGCAGTGTACTCAGTACATTGAAGGATTGCAGAGGGAAGCACAACAAGCTCTAAATGAACACATCAGACTCATTCACAGAGGTGATGAAGCCAGATTTGCCAAGCTGAATGTTGTTCTCTCCTTGTTAAGATCAATTAATGCTAATGTGGTTGCTGAATTATTCTTCAGGCCCATCATTGGAGCAGTGAACATGGATGACATGCTTTTGGAAATGCTTTGTGCAAAATTATAATTAAAATTATGAAGGTGTGTAAAATAATGACAAGAAATCCAGTGCAAAGGAAGCCCCAGAGCAGGATAGTGTAAAGTATTGTAAATAAACTAACTTATTGTTTTTACATAGATAGTATTTTTGTATTCCATAATAAAATATTCTTCAAGTTCTGGAAGTACTTTTTATTAAACATGGTGGTTTTGGAGTAAGGTTATGGTCATCAAAACAAGCTTTAAGGTTGTAGAGAATGTTCATATCCAAAGCTGACTAGCTATTCTTTTACCATGTCTCTAGAAAAAAGAACATATTTATTATATTGTATTTTCAAGGTGAGTAATCCCTGGTTTTTCAAAATAAGCACAGTCTTACTACTATTCTTATTACTTCTCTTGACTTTAACAGGGTCAGATATGTGAAGGGTATTAAATATTCCCCCTAGGTTTTCTTCCATATGGAGAATATGTGATAGGAGTATTTTGAGGCTTAATGAACCTTAAAGTAGCTTCATCAACTCTAATATTTGCAGTAAAACATTCCATTCAATGAAATAAATCTTTTCCCCAAAACAACAAGCAAATAAAAATCCCCTCAAAAAATATCCAAACAGCAAATGTTAATTAGGGTCAGGAGAACTAGCAGGGTGGACTCCACACTTTTATTTCATCTAGATAACTGCTAACTGGGACTTAAGTAGTCATATTCTCCAGACTATTTATTCTTACTGACAAACCAAATTATTATGCTGAAACATGGTGTATCACTGGTACTTCTATCACAATTTGTCACAAGTTGACATGTGACAATGTCTTAATTAAGCATAGAGCTTAACATTTTATTTTATTTTATTTTATTTTATTTTATTTTATTTTATTTTATTTTATTTTATTTTATTTTTCTTGGACTTGATCCTTTCTCCGAAAGTCATTGTGTTTTCATTGGAAAAATACCCTGTTGTAAAAATAAAATTAGAAAGGGAAAATCAGTGATTTAAGGGGGATTTGTCTCATAGTTTTCCTTTCTTTGCATTCAATTTTCTAGCTTTTCCCCAGGGGAATATTGGTAAAGAAATGGAGAGTGAAGTGTGACAGTCTTCCCAAAGTAAAAGGCATCAATAACTCCATGTATTGTTCAGACATATATTAACCATCAGCAACAGTTTGTTTTTAAAACACAATTAATAAAGTTGAAGGAGTTGCTCTCCTTAACAGGAGGAGTGCAGGGGAGAGAGGAAGGAGCTGGAAGAGCTTTCTTTTGCTGCCACCTTGCGCAAAGGACAATCACAGCTCCTACTGTGGTAAGGAGCAGGGGCACATTTGTGTCTTGTACCTACCCAGATAAAACTTACAGGAAGCAGAAATTGTTTGAGAAGTAGCCAAACATTCCTAGGTGTACAAGTTCATTCAGAAATATCACTGATATCTGTATTGCCATGGCACTAAGGATCTCCTCGCAGACTTTGACACTGTCACTGAGGAAAAATAACTGAGCAAGAAACACAACCCCCATCCCAAAAACAATGGTGGTCTATAAATAAGCAGTGCTCACATAACTCTGTGTAGGCTTGTGTACCATGAGGAACTTCCCAAAAATTCAATAGAAGAAAAAATATGTAAGTAAAGTGATCTTTAGTACCAGCCCAGACTTCAGATCTGTTCAGACCATAATAGAGCAGGCTTAATTTTTATATTAGGTTGATCCTTTTATATGTACACATATGTGTCTGCACACCTATAACAAGCATCTACATATGGATAATATTTATTGTACCTGTGTAAATGTTCTATGAGTTTACAATAACTTTTGAACTTATCTGGTATCTCTGTAACATAAATATGTATATATGTTTCCCTCTTTGTAGGCAGTATACGAGCTCTCAATTGTCAGTTTTCAAGGATGTCTGACAAAAACCCCTTTCTACAAAAGCAGAAAGACTGATGCTAAAACATTTAAATAGTGGTTAGTGGCAGATGGTGCATCTTGGGTAACGACTAAAGAGAACTCCAACAGCCTCAGACTGAAACAACTTCATTGCCACATGGAATTCATTAATTCTCACACTAGTGTTCAGACTTCTCTGCTAAGTGGCAGAAGAGACTTGTTTGCAGTAACAAGTCCTTGCAATTAATTTTAATAGCTGAGCCTTGGTTGCAGGCCAGCATTTTCAGCTGAACAGTCACCTTGAGACATCTTGGGTCTATTGTGCCACTAAATACTGTAGTTTTCATGACTCAGGGGTACCTGCCTACATCCCCAGGTTTGATGTCTCAACAAATTCTATATTCCATTCAATTTTCTGAAGTTGTAATGAAAAATGTGCAGTGCAAATCCACCTTGAACTGTACTCTATCATATTTCTCTTGGAGCAGCAATACTGTTAGTCATTCAGCTGTTGTCTATTCTAATGGAAGCACCTGGGAATGGTAGGCAGGAAATCTGAATGGGGAAACAAACTTATTAAGCTTTAAGGTTGATAAGTAAAAACCTTATCAAGGTTTTTGTGGAGAACTGGCAAAAAAAAGAAGTGTCTTTTTGTAGGCCAGGTTAAGAGGAATGACAAAGCAGGACATTAAAAAGAGATTTGTAGGAGGAACCAAGCTGAAGACTTGGGAGAACTGGGCAAGAATGAAGAGTTGGTGTGGTTCTGGAATGCAGTGGGGAAGGGTCTGATTTCAGTGTGGGGGCAATGTGCTAGGAGCTGAGTAGAAGGAGCTGGAGAGAGATTGTAACTCACAGAACGAGCCAGAGGCTGGGCAGAAAGGTCACTGTGGGAGGATTCGTCCATCAAGTCCAGAAGATTTGCAGAGCAGGCAAAAGCCCACCCCAGAAGCTGACACTGAAGAGGACACAGGCATCCCCCCTGACCCGCTGGGACAGGTGGCTTGTTCTGTCCCTGCTCTCTCCCTGCTCTCTCCCTGTTCTCTCCCTGATCTCTCCCTGCTCTCTCCCTGTTCTCTCCCTGATCTCTCCCTATTCTTCCCCCTGTTCTCTCTCTGTTCCCTCCCTGCTCTCTCCCTGTTCTCTCCCTGTTCTCTCCCTGTTCTCTCCCTGTCCTCTCCCTGTTCTCTCCCTGTCCTCTCCATTGCTGCTGCTGCAGAAGGGCCCCTGATGGCTGCTGTGCAGGGGTGAAGAGTGAGCTTCTCAGCCTTCAGCAGTGTGTAATGCTCACAGAATTAAGCAAAACTACTCAGATCTTTGGCCCTGGGTGCTCTACAGCAGGTTTTTCTGCTGGGTAGGAGAAGTACTGAGCTAGATCCTTTTCTGTCCTGCGCAGGGTGGGTGAACTCTGGCTCAGATAGTCTCAGATGGCCATGGGCACTGCTGTGGCACAAGGGGTGATCTTTCTGGACATCCTGGGCAGCAGGAATAGGAAAAAGCCCTGGAGACCTCAGGGAGGCAGGGTGGGAAGCAAAGTGGCCATTCAAGGATGTTTCTTGATAATGTGGCCTTTACTAGAAGAAGGGGGGCAGGTCAAGACCCTCCCACAGCCTCAGGTAGTGTGTGAGAGCTCTGTTTGTCAGCTGCCTGGGACTCCTGTGGAGATAAAAGCCTCCAGCCCTGCCTGCTGCTGAGCAGTGCTGTGCTGGGAGCTCTGAACTGTGCTGGGAGCTCTGAACTGTGCTGGGAGCTCTGAAATGTGCTGAGAGCTCTGCCCTGTGCTGGCAGCTCTGAACTGTGCTGGGAGCTCTGAACTGTGCTGAGAGCTCTGAAATGTGCTGAGGGCTCTGAAATGTGCTGAGGGCTCTGAAATGTGCTGGGATCTCTGCACTGTCACATGCAGCGCAGAATTTCTTGTCATGTTCCTAAATGTACCAGTAAAGATGGCTTTTTGTGGGAACCCAGGACATCCCTCTGGCTGTCCAGGATGGCCAAGACCCCTGCCAGGGGGCTCAGAAGCCCTGGCACGAAGCCCAAAATGCCTGTGGTTGTGATTATTACCGTGGAGCAAATTACCAGCCTTAGATGAAGATCTGCAAGCCACGACAATTAAGTAGAATGATAGAGAAAAAGTAGATTTTGGGGTTTTTAGAATGGGGATTCAGGGGGCAAGATGGAGGTATCTGGGTATGTCCTGCCTTTTTCCTTCTTGGCCTCCATCTTCTGCTGTGATGTTGGCACTTTTAGATTGGTTTAGAGTAGAAGCTCACTGCCTAACACAGGTGATAGGTATTGGAAAGTAATTGTAAACATTGTACACGTAGTTTTTAGTATAAAGACATAACGCCACCCTGGGGGCAGGCCGTGTGCCTGGAACTGTCCTGCTGCAGGGACCTCAGCAGGGCAGGAGAAAATTTTTTATAGATAAGATACAATAAACAACCTTGAGACTGAGAAATGAAGAGCTCTGACTCCTTCTTCAAGCACTGGGCTGGGAAAAGAGACTTTCTACATTTTCTCGGGGTCACTCTGACCAGCAAGAGATCCCAACAGCTTTTCAGATCAGATATTGACATGGCTTCTGAGGATATTTTAGCATTTTCTCTGTTTGCTCTCTATCCCTGTCATTTCAAGCACCATTTTTTCTTCAACCCTCCAGGGTGTTAGAGACATTTTAATTAAGAGCAATGTCCCAAGCAATTTAACTTTGCAATTCCCACAGTGTGTCTCAGGCAGAGGCAGTGCTGTGCAAAGAGCCATTGTACAGAGAGATTCCCATTGCTCCTGGCCAGGCCTGCCACCCCAGCAGTCCAGACTGACTTCTAATCACAAAGCACCATGTGCCAGAGCAGCCTTGCCGTGTCCTTCTCTCTGAAGAGACCTGAAAGGGGATAATTTAAAAACCAAGTTGCATTTTCAGTTGTATGAGTGCCTCTTTTAGATAAGGAAAAGCATAGCATTTATTTATTATCTTACTTTTCCAAGTTTAATATGTAATCTTTGTTTTGGTAACCTTTCTAATAGTTTGCTTTAAACTTTGCAGCATTTTGCTGTTGTGGGTAGACTGTGAACACTGTTAATGCCTAATGAGTAGTAACTTTCCTGCCAAAGGTGGGATTCTTCATCTTAAATTTTCCTGGTTTGAGTTGGCTTCATATACTGGCTTGAAATGATGGTAGTCTCTTTCATCTCCTTTCAGACAGAACTTATTCCTCTAGGGGACCTTCTGGGCATTGCAATTTATCAGTTTTTAATTCACTGAAAAAAAAGTCCTGAACAGTGCAAGAAAATATTATATAAAAAAAATTTGAAATTTTGAGATGCAGCTTGAGATTTGAACACATATATTGCATTAGGACTCCTAATATGTATTTTAGATTATGGAAGTGTAGTATTTTAAATCTGAACGTACAAGAGTAAAATTCAATAGCTGAGACAAACAGAGATTGTCAGAGGAACTTTGACAAAAATATTCCTAAATCTACAAGCTCTGTGAGGTCACAGGGCTATAACTTATTAGCTCTATTCAAATCCACAAATCATTCACATTGTTGGTATAAATCACATTGTTGATAAGAATGGATAGTCATTTCATTGCTTGTGTCAGTATGAAATTGGTCCAGCTTCATTCACATATTCCCAACATGCCTAGATGCAGTAAATAACCACACAAGCGTTATGCAAACATATGTGATACACAGACCCTTTTTCTTCTGTGTGTAGTTATGTTATTTACTTTTTTTGTGTAAGAGAAATTATACTCATTTCAGGTTCAGAAAAAAAGAACCTGTTCTTTAATTGTACAGAAGCACTCACTGTTTAGTCACATGGGATGAGTTTCACCTCGCTGAAACTGAGCTGTCTGAAAATTTAACATCCAGTCTTGTTGGGGCATCTGGGCTGTGCTTGGAGAGGATGGAGAGACACGAAGATCTCCAGGTTCCTTTTGATCCCATCATCCCAACTGTAGACTGGCATCATGGATTTGTACTTTGCAGAATAAGGCTTGATTCAAGTTATACACTGAACTGTCAATCACTACAGTTTGCTAAAGTGAAATTTTAGAGTCGTTACATTTAGGTAAAGTGAAACTTCTGGGAAATCATCAGCCATCTTCTCCCAGCTGAGACCATAACGAAGCTTCTCACATATGCACATGCCCATACACACACACACAAAATGTAGCAGGACAATTCATATTCTGCTCTTCTGGTGGGGCTGAGTTAATAAAAATAACAAAAAAGTAAGTAAAGCCTCCAAACATAAAGAAAAAGTGTTTAGAAAAAACACTTTTGTACATGTAACTACATTTACACTACATCACTCCTACATTACCAGGAGCAGGCCTGCAGTTCCAAGTTTTAAGTACACAACTAATATCTGCCATCTCTAAGTAAGAGCTAGCTGAAGAAAATTAATCTGTTTTTCAAAGAAAGAGACAATCCAGTTTATTTTGTCTTTTTGAAACTGGAATCAGTAGATAGGGTTGACTGATCAAATGATCAAAAAAAATCAGTACCGGGACTAAGTGGTTTTATCGTTATTATTATAGGGGCTTTAATTTTTTTATTTTTTTCCTTTCCCATGCTATCTTTATCAGATCAGGGAGATATAGAAATAGATGTGACTCTGTCTTCAAAATGTTGCAACTTAGCCAGCAGCAGCCATTCAATATACTGCTTCTTGTTGAGTACACTTTGGTGTCCTGAAGAACCAGAGCTGGAGGAGATCTTTAAGAAGATTTTCCACAAAGCTGAGGAGCAGTGCTGCATTTCTAACTCTGGAATAATTAGGTGGAAGTCCTGCTTTTCCATCAACTGACTCTCAAACAAGGTAAAGAGAACAAAACCCTATTGCAGGTAGGATCTGAGGTCATCTGAACTGGGAACTTCAGCTGTTCCCAAACAAGATCAAATGGCTGAGATAGCATTTATAATCTGTAATTTATAAGTTATTTCTAGCTGATTTCCAGACACACTAATCTGTGGAGAAATTGAGGGAGGTAAGAATGATGCTTGAACGTGTTCTGGTAAAGAAGTCCCAAAACTCAAGAAGTTACCACCTTTAAACTGATTTTTAACAGGTCCTTTCTATAATTTCTGAGATTGTGAGTTGTGAACAGAAAACTTCCACTAGCATTTGCTGTGGTCAAATTATCACAGCCTAGTTAACATTTGAATCAAGGTAGGTGCATCATACAGCTGAACTCTAAGACAATGGCCATCAGCTGGAACTAGATATTGTGTCTAGAAATCCTGCTCAGAAAGATTCCAGCTCAATTAGAAGTGTGCCCTCCTGTAACCAGAGGCACACCCAAGCTACAGCCCAGCCCTGCTCTGGGGTGAAACCACAGTGTGATGTCTGCAGTCTCCTCTCTCAGTTCTCTTCTTCCCTCCCTCCCTCGCAGTGCTTTGGTTTTTATGGGAAGTACATCAGATATAATGGGCTGAAAGGAAGCTGTGGCTCCTTCCAGTTAGATTGTTGCTCTGGACAACCCCACACTTCTGCTTTCTCCAGATGCATTGGGGGAGTTGTAGACCACTCATTTTCTCAGTATTGAGCAATTCATTTTTCTGTTATCCCTCCTTGTCACTGTCTTGCATGCTGGGACAAATATTTGAAAGTATTTTCTACCTTGTGTGTGTGACATACATAGAGCCCTTGTAAGTGTAAAGCAATTACTGATATCATGAAGGAGGCAGAGCTTATTTAGTTTTGCCTGGCTCCAGAAGAGTGCAGTATTCTAGGAGTTGCTATGGTCTCAATTTTTCCTTAATGCAACCCATAGAAGTAATTCAGCAAATAACCTCTTTTTCCATCAGTTATTTTATCACAGAACAGTAAAGGTGACAAGAAAAAAAATATGAAGAGAAGCAGTAAAGCTGAAACAGGCTATAAATTACAGAATATACAGGGTGTATATTCTATTCTTCTACATAGCCATATGGCTGGAAGGGATTTCATGGTGTCAACTAATCCATCCTCCTGTCCTGACAGGGTGAATTGTACACCATGTCATACATGGCAAGAGCTTGTCTAATCTGTCTTTAAGCATTTTAGTGATGGAGACTCTATGGCACCTCCATTCAGTTTATTTTTGTGTCACTACCCTTAAAATTCTAAAGTTTTCCAGACATCTGAGCTGGCCCTTCTATATTGTAGCATAATCTGAGCTGGCCCTTCTATATTGTAGCATAATCTCCCTTTTTCTTAACTTATTCACCAGCCATGTGGACAAACTTTGTGGCAGAAGACCCTTGCCTATTTGAAGGCTGTTAAACTTACATTTTGTGGAAAGCTTCTTACCAGGATTCTTTCAATCACTCATGTACCCTAGAACCTCCTACACACCCATTTGGTCAGCATCTTTCCTGAACTGCAACTCACAGATTTTCTACTGGAATAGAAAAAAATTACAAATTAAGAATTATAGTCTTGTACGATCTATTTACACTATCTTGTCATCAATTTTTAAACATCACAATGAACTCTTCCTAAACATTTTTATAAATACTTCTTTTATGTCACTCTAGCACTTTCTGATAGTCAATAATCACAGTTAAGACGTATTTCCCAGCTTCAGTTCTAAACATTCTGCACAGATTGCATTTATACTTTTCTAACCTCATGGCTGTGGTATTTGGTGTTATACGCAGTTATATTTGAAATATCTCTTGGACTTTCTTTATTCAAGGTGGTCTTGACACTTGTGAAATTTAAAAATAAGACTGTTCAAAACACTTAGAAATTCCCTAGTGGGACTGTTCTTAAACTGTCAGTGTGGGTGGATGAGCTTGGTGGATAGATAGTTATCAGTGCCTAATTGCCCTGAATCTGTGAAATGCAGTTCATTGCACCATCAGCATATGCCATTGTCTCAATGACCATTATTTTGTTTTCTTGAGACAAATAGGTTGCACTTTCTGGTGGGTTTTAATTTACTTATTTAAATTGTCTTAAAGAAAGGAAAATGAACCAAGTGCATGTGTAAAATAGCAGTTCCTCTGGAATTAGTATGCAGAGAATATGAAAGAAAAACAGCTAATTTTGTTTGCAACAAGAAGAATGCTTTACATCAAAAGTGAAACACTATCATTTCTGCAGACCTTTTACTTCACAAACAACACAGGCTTTTCTATATCAGGAATTTTGCTGGAGAAGAGGAAAAATGAAATAAAATAAAAAGAAGGCAGAAAGATTAAAGGGGCATATGATGGCTGCTATGGAGCCTGGCAAAATCTGCTACACAGCAGGTCTCCCTGTGTCTGCTGTGCCATACTCTGTCAAAAGCAGCTCCCAAGTGTGGTGAAGGAAATGTTAACATTTCTAATCTTGGATGTATTCAACGGTGCCATCTCAGTTTCATCAAAAACCTGTAATAAAATACATCCAGAACATTTTCCCTCATGAAAGCTTAGTGAAACACAGATGTTGCTGCTCCATATTTTCCCAGAGACCCTCACCGACTCCTTTCACAGGAAATCTGGGCTTCCCATAACCCCATCATTGCCTCTAACAGCAGCCTGCCATTTCCATCAACATTTTGCTCTGCAGAATTGCTGTTATCGTGCAACACTGTGCTTCCAGCACATTAAACTGGTTAGAACTGAGGCAGCAGAAACGTATCATTGCTATGGCTGGGGAAGAAAGCAGATGCTGTTCATATGCATACTAAGAAATGAGAAGAAAAAAACCTCAACTGAAGACTGTTTTGAAACTTCCTTAGAGAAATGTGAGAAAAAGCACAGTCCAAAAGGCAAGGAAATTACACTAATCAATATTCACCTTAAGCCTGTAGAAGAATGATTGGGATCCATGCTGACATTATCAAAAGCTTTCTTTCTTGCTCATGTAATTTTCAATAACAGACTTATTTTCTCTCTCTCTCGAGACTGGAATAGCCAATTAAGGTTTTTAAACATCTATGGTTTTTTTTTTTTCAGTAATCTGCACAATGAATATAAATCATCTGCAACTTACAGTGCTGCTTCATGAAAGTCAGTATTTTAATCTATTTTATTCTGTGACATCCTGTGGTTTTCCTTAAAATCTGATTTTTTAAAAATCTCTACTGATTATTTTTTTCTTAGTTTTAATAGTTTTCTCCCTAAAAATATTTTGCATAAGAATATTAGTATGATTCCTGCTGAACACTTTCCAATACTATCACAGGCACATGCCTTCACATAAATTTTGTGTACCTAAGCAAGTCCTCATTAATGTGCCTAGTTATTAACTTTGAAGAAAAACCACTTCTAGACACGGAGCTTTGAAAATGATACTTTGTAACTTGAAGAACCTTCTTCCATTTGTAACTCAGCTGTCTGACATTTCATGATCTAACACACTTAAGTGGCAGGGTACATTGAGATGTATTCATGTATTTGAATAGTTTAATAGGGATTTTTAAATCTGCACACTGTGGCTGCCAGCACCAAGTGAGAAACTCACGGCAATCATGGTGCCCAGTGGGCTCTCAGGGCAGACATTTGTTCTGACAAGTGAAATAAATCTGTCCCATCAAAGGAAAGGACTGCCTTCAGGAAGCTAAGAAGCAGACCTGCTCAGACTTGTTAAAACTGCTGGTCATTCTCTTGGAGGTATTTGGAATTGGAAATTCCAGATATATCAAGATAAAGTGTATCATGCTGGACCTGACAGCTTGAGGAAGACAGGGCTGCTGCCACTCTGTGTCCCCAAATCCAACGGATAACAAGCTGAAAAATTATTGCCAGCAGGCACAGGGCACGTGTAGAGATGTGTGGCAGCGCAGGTCGGTGACAGACACCCAGGCTATTCCCAAAGCACAGGCAGCACCCCCAGCCCTGTCCTGCTCCCTGTCTGGCTGGGCAGGACTGCAGACCAAACGTGGGAGTCCAGGAGCATGAGGGATCCATGCACAAGTTGGATCCAGCCAACAGCAGGGCTGCTCTTACAGCTGGGACATTCTCTGAGTCTTACTGAGGGCACCTGCACGTGGGGCTCCCGGGGATGCAGCACCGCTCCAGCTGCTGGCAGATTCACAGGCAGGCAGGCAGGCAGGGACATGCACAGAGCATGAGAAGTCCCATGCTGGAAAGCACTTGGAGGTGGACTTTAACAAGTAGAGAGGCAGACTGTGATGATCAGCACAGGGACAGACGACTGCACTGACCAGACCTTGCTTATGTGTTAATGCACCTTTTTGCTCCCTTCTTCCCCCTCAAACTCTCCAAATACTTTCCTTTTTCTGATCTTTTAGTCCTCCCTTAAGAATCCCATACAAATCCTGTGCAATTCTAAAACATTCGTCCCCTGCATCCCGTGATGTGTCCCACCCTTGGGCAGGAGCCATCCATTGTCCAAAAGATGGCTCAAGCAGTTGCCCCCAGTGACTCATGGTGACAATTTTCACACCTGGACACAGGGACTGAGGCTCTGCTGAGGCAGCCCTGGACAGGGCCCAGACAGGATTCCCTTCCCTCTGAGTCTTGAATTGGGATTTCCCCCCTGCCTGATGTTTTCCCTCTGTGCTCCTCTGGGTTTATGGCTGCAGGGGTGTGCTGGGAACTGGCTGGACAGGGTGTTATTTGGGGTGTCTCTGCTCCATCGTCTCTCTGGGGCCTTTCGTGGGTGTGCAGATGAGCTTTTCTCAGATAACCTAACACATTCATTTTGTCTTGCAGCTACAGGGACAAAAATTCAGTAAGGCTGAGAAAATCTCCAACTTTAAGAGTATAAAAGAGATCTTAGGCTTCCGCCTTCTGAGATACCCCATGTGCTATTTTTTTAGTAATATACGATACCTAGGGCCATTCTACTACAGATATTATTTGCATGTTAGGCTGCTTTATCTCCCATCTTTCAAAATGCACTTCCACCACTACAGAAAATAATTTTTTTCTGTATTTCTTTGAAGAAGTTCAGGATGATAACATCTCTTGATTAAATTTTGGTAGATCACAGATATTTTCACCAAAATTACATCAGTTATCATCTTGTCTACATTTGTTAGTTTTGGGGGCGGGTTACTAAGATGTGATGATGGCGTGTCAATGGGTGCATTTTGATTCCTAAATACTTTATAAAAGTAATGTTCCTGCATGCAACTTCACAGTGCCACCTATACTTCCTCCACTATACCTTGATCAACACATCTAACCTGCAAACAATGTGAAGCAGAAAAAAGTCAAAGATCCATTGGGTAATTACAAAGCAAGGTCATCAGCTTAGAAAATTCAGGCTAGGATGAGGCTCTCCGTTGCTATACATACATTCATGCAACTTCACTGACTTTTCTACAGGCTGGAGAAGCAACTTGAGCAGAACTTGGCCCATGGCATGAGTGACATTTCACACAGCCGTGGTGCCACTTCGCCCACCCCTGTCCCCAGCCGTATTTCAGCTGAGCTTCTGAGCACCAAACTCACTCCCCAGCTTCCTCACACAGTTGTGGTGTGAGAGAGCTCAGTAAAAACCTCCTTCATGTTTGAAGAGCTTAACAGAGTTTCCTAAGTGGCAAATGTGTTAGAAGTGGATCTGAGAGACACCTACCCCAGACTGCGAAGTAGTGTTAAAACCAACAGATAAGAAATGCTGTTAAGCACCTGAAAAAATGGTCTTTTCTACTTTGCACCAGACCATTCCATATAAATTCTTGTTTAACATTGTGTCCAGCTGGTGAGCAAGCGCTTCGTGGAGTACAGAAGTTGTAAGACATGTTATGCTTACCTGCATAACATGCTGAAAGTGTTCCCAGCTGCAGTGCTTGAACTTTTAACCAAATTCCTCTAGCACAACTGAAGGTGTAGTGTGAAAACTAAGGCTTGACTTGAGCTGCAAGATAAAGGATAACTTGAAGAGATTATACTATCAAAGTAACTGCCCTAAATTTTCTCAACAGGTATGTATGAAAGGCAGCTTTTCAGTAGATTTTGACTAGTACCCAGAAAAAAAAACCCTTTTCTCCTAACACAAACAGCCTCAACTAATTCTCTGCAAAATGTAGTCATAGCTGTTTTATATTGACAGCAGTCCTAACCTTGCTCCTTTTGAAAATGAAATGGGAAAAAGCAGACAGAATGTAATGGAATTGCTAGAGCTGGAAGCTAGACATAATATCAAGGCTAGTAGTGGAGAATATACAACAGGATTTTCAACTGATAAGGAACTTGATCTTAACTCTTATCTTCAAAGGAAATACCTCTAACAAGCTGGCATTTTCCAACATGGCGAAAGGCAGGAATTTAAGGAGCAGACCCGAGGGAAGCGTGCTGCCTAGTGAGTTACCAACACCTACACGCTGCAGCATTTTGATTTTTTTGAAAGCTTCTCACCCAGATACTATCCAGCCCCATCTGTGCTCAGCTTGAGAGCTCTGCTGCAGCCAGAGCTCAAAGCTGCAGGCCAAATTGGAGATGCATGAACTGATCAAAATTTCCTCTAATCCTACCTCAAGAATAAGTGACTGAAATGAATTCCATCAGCTCTATACATTTGCAGCACTGCCCCTGGCACATTTGAGTTGATTGGCTTATTGCCATAATGGTTTCAGAAATATACTGCGCTATAAATGCATGAGCTCTTCACAGCAGTGCATTACAATCAAAATTCCTACACATCTACACCTGCTATTATTTAAATTGCTCACTGCAACTTCATTGAACATGGCACTTTATTACAATGGATGCTCAGCAAGAAAATCAAATAGAAGAGGACAAAGGAATAAAATCACAAGAAAATGAGAGCACGTAATCAAAGGAAAAAAATATGTAATGCTCTGGGATCTCTACTCTTATCCTCACAATATTAAATCATTCTCTTCCTGTCAGTAGGGGAGAATCTAAATGACTAAGAAGGCTAAATGCAAGTTTGCAATGCTGAAATAGACACTAAGGGGTGAAAGAAATCATGAGTACTTAAAAATCATCATCGAGTCTCCCTGCAAAATCAGCATAACTAGGATTTCATTCCAAGTGACTAAAAGTGTCCAAAAAGAACTCCAAATAAGCTTAATACATTTTTATTTTTTTTAAATTACTAATTGGGAGCACTATGTAAATCATACAGTGCCTCTAGAGAGGGAGAATATATTCAAAAATATGATGTATATCAACTGTATTTTTCAGGGCTACACAGTCCAATGTCTCCACGGGGCCCATTCAGCAATGCAGCTGCATGAATCTTCTATTTCTACAGGCAGCACAGGCATGTGGCTCAATTGAGGCTTTTGGTTTTTTTCCTAATATGTGGGCCCTAGTGGTTACCTTTCTTTAGATGCAGCTTCTCAGTCAGAAGAGCTAAACCCTCTGAGAATGTGTGATTCTATCAATATTAAAGCTTCAGGAATTGTGTGCATTTGATAGCAATTTTACTTGAAAGGAAATTGATTCCTTTTTTTATAGTCAAATATCCTTCTTAAAGGCATTGAAATGAGATGCATTTCTTTAAAAAATTGCTTGTCTCGCTTTGTTTTTAGTTTTACATTTGGCTTTGATGAGCATCAGTATAAAGTAGCAAGATGTAGGTTTGGTTGACAGACAGCATTCTTCCTCTCCTCCCCTAACTGAGCTCCTCTGCAGATTGTGTAAAAAATTGTGTTTGATTTACAATCAAAACAAAGAAAAATTTGAAATTCTCTGTGGAACAGAATTTCCATATTTTGTACCTCTTTGCCATTGGACTTTTCTTTCACTAATGGCAGGTGAAATACTTGGACACAGTTGCAAAGTATTTTCCATTGGATATTCTCTTCTGATTAATAACTTTCCAGTAAACCAATACATTACCTTAATTTTGCCTCTCCCAGGAATTCTCAACTTGGAAGAGACTCCTCAAAGTCACAGAGTAATAGAAATTGTTTAGTTTAAAATCTGTGGTCATAAGAGGGGTTAAACACTTAAACAATAATAACCAACTTTATACTAACTCTTCAAAGTCCATCTGACTGTACTCTTTCCTATTTAACTACCCAGCTGATTTCTAAAAACAAAACAAAAAAAAAGTTAGTGAAATCTAAATTCTGTAGAATTCTAACTTCAGTGCACTTCTTATACCAGCTAGCAGAGAACTGCATGATTGTGTAATAATCTGATGTATGCCTCTTCCTTTTCTACCTTCACCCCCCTTGTCCATGAATCCATCCATGTTCTCAGATATATAATGGGAACATATCATTCTGTGATATCTGTCACTGTTACACTGTTGTGCCTTTTTTGCTGCTGACTGTTCTTGAAGACTCAAATACCGGAGTCACTTTGTGCCCACGTTATAAATCTTGGGCTGAAAGGACTAAAGCTCAAGATTTTTTGCATTAAGAAAAACAATTTGTCCCTATCTGGATATCAAATGCAAATATGTCAGCAGAATATGTCAGACTCCTTCTCAATTACTAAATATAAATTCTTTCTATGCCACATACAAATGTTCTATATCTCAGGCCTTTTCAAGTCCTTTCTATAGGCAGTAGTCTCATTATTCACAGCTTAAATTGCAGGCATTTATGTCTCAGTAATGTTCAAGTAATCAACTTGAAAACTGAAATACTTCTCAGTTTTAGTACAAGCCTCTCTCCAGGAGCTGAAGTGATGCTGATGTTATATTGCCAAAAAAGAAAAAAACCTAACGGTGACAAGTTGCTCTGTTGTCTTTGTATTCAGTAAAACCTTTGCTACATTTATTTACTCCTAGCCCTGTCCTCCATTTCTAAAAGACTCATGGACAGATCAAATACTTGACATCTGAATTGTTTAAACTTTTCCATGAAAAGAAGGGATATTAATACTTGAACAAATACAGTCTGTGACTTGGCAATAAAAAGGGGCTATAACTGAGATATACGAATTGCTAAACATAATTTGAATTATGCATACAAACTTTATGGATCAGCCTATCAACAGATCATCTCCTGTTTGTCATTTGATGCATATTAACTTTATGCACTACTGCTTCAGCTCCTATTTCATGTGAATGTTTACTGATGTTTAAGGTATATTAATTCACAACAAAAATAAAAGTTCTTACAAGCTCATATTCTTTTCCCTTCAGCATCGTAACTTGTGTAAAATTCATTTCCTTCAAAATTAAATACAAGAAGATAATGACTACAGTGTTGTAACTTTTGTCATTATGTAGGTATATTGTTTTCTTTTCTTCCCAGTTTTTTAATTTAAAAATCAAAAATGGAAAAAAATGCGGGTTTTGTTCTGAATATTATTTTTTAAAAATGTGTGGTAATGGGAAAATTGGAACCAACAGAATTGACTTGAATTAGGGAACACATAGACATAATTATTTCAGTCAGAGCTCCTGTATTTTTTAGGCCTGAAGGTGAATTAAATTAGATATGTGGAATTCTATATATATATATATATATATATATATATATATATATATATATATACCCTACCCACACAAAGTCCACCCCCAATCCATCCTCAGACTAGTGTAAAATATCTGCAGTTTTTAAAGTGATATTTCAAGAAACAAGTAATTTTGCTTTGCATCTGAAAATCTCTTATTTCTCTCAATATGGTACTGGACATGCAGTGCTATTTTCAAAAAGAGATTTATCTGCATGTTTTGTGCCTTCACACAGCCTAAGAGTCACCATCCTTAGCAGCATCACTTGGATTGGGAGCTTACCTTTGAAAGGGGATTTTCCAGTCACCCCCATTTACCATGCCTTGTCTCAGACCATGGAAAAAATCTTGAAGAGCAGGAGTGGATTCCCTTCAGATGGAACCGAGCTGGGGGGGTGAGCTCAGCTCCTTGTGGACATGCCCTCCATGTGACTGGGCATGAACTAGCTCTGGAGCCTGGAATCTCTCCTGACACTGGTGGGGAAAACCAAACAGAACCAAACCTGCTGTTAGTTGGTTAGATTAATGCTTTACTAAATCTGTTTTGGAAAAGCCAACATGTCACATGCTCATTGACCACAGAGACTATTTCCCTCTCTCGGCTCTGATTTTGAGGCTATACCAAGGAAAAAGAAAATTAAAGTTCCTTTGGTATTTGGTGTGCTTGTTTCATGGGAAAGGGAAGGCAGTCTGTGCCCCTGTGTTGTGTTTACATGGCCAGATTTGGTAATGGGGGGGCTACAGGGGTGGCTCCTGTGAGAAGCTGCTGGAAGCTTCCTCCATGTCCAGTGGAGCCAATGCCAGCTCCAGGATGGACCCACTGCTGGCCAAGGCTGAGCCCATCAGGAATGGTGGGAACATCTCTGGGATAACATATTTAAGAAAAAAAAAAAAAAACATTTTGCAGATACAATTGCAGACAGAGAAGAAAAGAGTGAGAACATCTGAGAGGAACAACTGTGCAGACACCAAGGTCAGGGGAGAAGGAGGGGCAGGAGGTGCTCCAGGTGCCAGAGCTGAGATTGCTCTGCAGGCCAAGGTGCAGCCCATGGTGAGGCAGCTGTGCCCCTGCAGCCCATGGAGGGCAGGGGGATGCAGAGATCCACCCACAGACCACGGAGGAGACCCAGGCTGGGGCAGGTGGATGCCTGAGGGGAGGCTGTGAACTTGTGGGAGTGCCATGCTGGAACAGGCTCGTGGCAGGTTTCCTGGTAGGATTTGTCGCCCTGTGGGGGACCCACACATGAGCAACCTGTCCTTGGAGGACTGACCCTGTGGAAGAGTGACCCACATTGCAGCAGTCTGTGGAGAACTGTTCCTGTGAGATGGACCCATGTTGGAGAAGTTCACAGAGAGCTGTCTCCTGTGGAAGGGACCCCAGGTTGATCAGGGAAAGGACTCCTCTCCTTGAGCAGCAGCAGGAGCAATCTGTGATGAACTGACCATAACCCCCATTCCCATCTCCCTGCACTGCTGGGGGAGGAGTTAGAGCTGGAAGGAAGGGAGGGGTGCAAGGAAGGTGTTTTTAAGGTCTTATTTTACTTCTCATTATCCTGCTCTGATTCTGTTAGCAACAAATTCAGTTAATATCTCTAATCCTGGCCTGGTTTTACCTGTGATGGCATTTGATGAGTGATTTCTCCTGGTCTTTATCTCAACCCATGAACCCTTCTTTATATTTTCTCTCCCCTGTCCAGCTGTGAAAGGGAGTTTTGATTGAGAGGCTTTGGTGGGTGACTGAAATCCAGCCAGGGCCAACCTATTACAGCCTCTTTCTTTTCCTATTGCCTTCTCAGAGCGTGTGCACAGAACTCTCCTTGCAGTTGATATCTTCTATTATCCCTATAACAGTATGGTCCATCTGGCTTAGTGCTCAGGCTGGGCCAAAGCACTTGTGAATTTTCTCCTTTATTATGGGTATGATTGGTTATCTCCTTAGCATGATGGATGGAAGCTGATGCTCCCAACTGAAAGACTTACATATCCACAGGGAAACCCAATTACAACATCTACATAATAAGATGACATCTACATTTGCATGATTTCCATAAGCAATTAGAAGAAAGGATTATTAGCTACAGGAAATACATAAATAAGGTATGAAATCTGGAAATCTGAGATAACCTGGGGAGAGGAGGGAAGGGAATGCAACTTTCTGTAGCTGAGCACCACCAGTTCTGGGGGTTACAGGGCAGGTGCAGATGTGGACCTGGTCAGTGGTCACCTACAGGTCACCCATGTTGGCCAGAGTGGCCAGGTCACCGTGGTTCCCTCCCTAGGAAATCCACTGAAGGTCACACAGGCTCCCAGATAAATAGAAAGTGACTTTTCTGTGACACACTGATGCTAAAGATCCTAAGAGAAGTTAAAAAAACCCTAAACAACACATGAAAAGCCTTTTGAAACTGTTTTGATGGTTATGCATAAAGCCAGCAGCTCCCTGTATTGTATATACTTCTCCTGTGATATTGGGCATATTCTGGTAAGTGAAAGAAGATGCCATCAGAGATACAAAAGATGTGAAGGGCAAGTTGTTAAATACAATCACTCTCCTTGGAGGAAATTTGTGGTATTTTTCTGTCAGGTTTTAAACCAATACAGGGTTTCTCCTCAAGCAGTGCAATTTGTCACAAGGGAATTTAATTTTTTTCACCAGGCACTATTTTGTGACTGCTGTTTCCTGTACTTCAGTGGAACAGTAAATTTCATGGAAGTCTGCATTTCCCTTCCACTTGAAATATTAGGAAACAGGCTGTGGAGTCCTTCAGAAAAATAAATAAACCAAAGAGCTATTATTTTTATTTTTTAGTATTTATTTTTAAATATAGTAATTCCCAATTTTGAAATAAAATTTTATGTTTAAATTGTAAAGAAATAGTGTCTGAATTTTCTGTTGTGAAAAAGTGACCTTCTTGAAATATTCCTTTTTACTCCAGTAATGTTAATACCAATGGTAAGCACAAAAGGCATAAAAGACATAGCAAATCAAACTCCATACCTGAACTGGGAATATTTTAGTTTTAGTTCTGTATCCTCCAATGAACAAACCTGACATGAAATAGTTCTGTCATGCCTACTTCTTATACAGAGAAATACCTCAAATATCTTTCATTGAGTGAGTGTGCTCTGGAGTATTATTTTAAAATTATGTAGAAAACAAAGTTTTGAAATTTCAGTCATTTCAAGATGAGCACCTATATTTGTATTGTTATATTTACTTTTTAAGAATACAAGTATTTAATGCCTTTATGTAAATATAACTGTATTGAATTTATATAAAGTTATACTTTTGTGTAGATTTACATTAACAAGACGCTCTTGCAGTAATTTTTTATTATGAATTTAATTTGGATGGTATAACATTTATATAAATAAACATTTATACAATGTAAAAATAGTAAGTGGCAGGCATAATTAAACAGTTGAACTCCTTATTTTGGCCTTTGAGCCCAGAACACATGCTGGTGCACTGTGATGAGCAGACCTGGCCCCTCATTGGAACAGAGCTGCAGCACATCCCCTGCTCCTTTTTTAACTGCTGAAGATATGCCAAGTCTTGTTCTCTTCATCCTCTTAAGGCCTGAGAGCTCTGTTTTAGTGGCAGAGTAAATTTGGCTTTGTTTTCCTATTGGAGCACCATTTATATTTTACCTCTGTGAAACAGGGATGCAGGATGATCACTAAACTCTCTAAGCAAAACTAGGACAGAATTTACCTCCTGCTTTGGGAACCTGAAGCCATGCACTTTATACACCTATATCTGAAATTTTACTTCATGTCTTGCTCTGAATAAAGGAGCTATGTTACACAGCCAGCTGTGTCACTCAAAAATGTAGAAATGAGCGGACTGTACACGTGTGTGCTATCTGAAGGGTAGAATAATGTGGCCTTATAACACAATTTTACTGCATAGTTCTGGTAAGGCTCTGTCAAATGACACCTGTCTGCAGATGAGCTGCTGAGGAACAGGAAATTTGTGTTCAAGCATTTGAGGAGGAGGCTGAGGGATGCCTTTGAAATCTCTGCCTGAATTGTCTGAGGATTCCTCTGAGGATTCTTGTTAAGCACCCATTTATTATATATTTTATTTATACCAAAACCTCTCTGCATATGACATTTTGTGCTCTCATGTCCCAGATATCTATTCCACTGCCTTGCTCTCTTGCCAGTCTTCAGACACTGATACCACCTTTAAAACATTAATTTTCTTGTAAGTTGTCTCTAGCCTACAGAGAAAGTACAGTGATCTTTGCTGCTCTTGTAATAAAGAAAATAAAAATGCATTAAGAAGGTTGCAGAGGGGAGAATGGGTCACTGGTTTTGGGAAGCACAGTTAAACAGACTTCTGTGGCAGATGTGAAATGTGAAACTGGTGAAGAACAGGTTTTGTACCCTAGGCAGAGCTTTGAAAACTGAGCAGGTGAAAGAGTCACTGGAACTGAGCTAAAATATTGGAACAGGGAGCAAGAAGCAGGAGGATTTGCAGTCTCAACTTTTGACTGAATTTGAAAGCCCTGTAAGAGCAATTTTGAGGTTAACAAACAAATAAACAAATAGATCCTAAATGATTAAATAAACAACTATATCCTATATGATGATATTTACTGATGACTGACAAGAAATGCTCATTAACTAATTAAAAAATTAATCTCCTAATGAGAATTTCACAGATACCTGGGAACAAAACCAGAAGCAGTACACGGTATTGTTAGAAAAATGGTTTACCCATCATCTCATCTGATCTCCTGTTTATCTTCCTTGATATTTTAAATGGCTTACTACAGCAATAAATAGGATTTCTGTATGCTCAGAAGGATAAAAACCATCTCTTTGTCTTCCCAATCTTAAGGATTTTTTTTATTAAATACAATAATATTCAGGTCGTATTGTTTGTCAAGCATCATTAAAATATTTGACTCCTCACAGGCAACTGTCCAGATTTTATGCTCATACTACCTTTGATCTATTTTGCAAGGTAGGTAGGACAATTTTTGTTTTGTATTGGCTTCCTAAATACTCAAATTTTTTTTTCCCATAATTTTTTACAGACTTTCTAATAATTTTCTACAGACTCATAATTTTTTAAAGATTTTTTAAGGAAGAGTTATTGCAAACTATTACAAGTTATTTTATTGTCTTATATTATTGTCTTCTTTATAAATTATTTAGGGTACTGCATAATTTCATTACTTTACCTCAAAGCCAACCTGCTTACACTAGTAAACTCTCCTTCCCCTGAGATAGTACTTAAAAAATTTTAAGTCTAAAATTTTTATTTGGAAATTTTTGAGAACTCAGTAAGCAATCATTTCAGAACAGTGTGAAGTGTCAAAACCTATCAGAAGCCTAAAAACAGTTTATCATTTAGAAGGAAAGCAATCAATCCAACCTACAAGGCAATCACCTTCCTGGCTGCTAAATTTCCCAGAGACCAATGAGAAAAGCACTCTGGGAAAGTCAGTGTCAGGATACAAAGCTGTACTGAAATATTCAGTGACACCTGGAGGGAACACTAATAAAAGAGATGATACTGGAGCAGAGACGATCTAAGTTTGAGAAATTAGAATATTTTACATGATTATGTCACTTTATAAAATAATTTATTCTATTCTAATTATTTAATCTTTTATAAATAAAACCCCATATATATAATTTACTATAATTAGATGAATTAAGAACTTAATTTAATCAATTTTAGTCATGATCCTGGAGATCAACACTAATAAGTCTAAAAATTTTGGAGCACATTTGAAGAAATATTATGATAAACAAGGAATGTCAATTAAACCAATCTTGTCAGAACAAGCTTGATTCTTTTTCAGTAACAACAGAATTATAAAGGAAATTAACATTTCTTCTATCATTTGATTTAGCTCTTTTTTTCCTGAATATTTCATTATTGGTTAATTATGACTGTCTTATTTTTATAGACTGTAATACATAAAAACTTTTATTACGATTATTAAGTACATTTAAAGAATTTCCATTTTTATCAACCATAGACCCTCTAACTTTTCAGTTTTGTGGGTCTACTATACTTCATGGAATTATTGCCAAATACCTAATCTTCCAGAGAAAAATGTAATCAGTCTGCATGGTGTATATCATCACAACAAGGCTTCTGTTTGCCAGTTGACCTGATATGCAAGATTCTTTCAGATTCCTTGTAACTCTTTTCTTACAGTAAATTAAAAAAAATAGGGAAGATAGAGAAAGATATCAGCAATGTATGCTTATTATAGATAGAAAAAGTTATAAATTATAATCTACTAAGCTAAGTCTGGAAAGATTTCTGTGTAGGAATATGTAAATTGACAAGAAAAATATGCAACAATAAGAATATGTTATAATAAGGAGAAGTGCTTCCTTGCTGACCCTGTACCTTTTAAATTTCATATTCAGTCATTTCCTTATGCACATCTCCTTAGGGCATTTGAAACATCTTCATGGCTGACAAGGGTTCACACTTTCTGCTCCAGAATGGCCCAGCCACAATGACTTTATGAAGCTGCATTCTCTAACCCCCACAGATTTCAGCTTTCAAGGGTTACACAGGCATGTGCCAGGGAATAATTACCCATTGCTCAGGTGGCACCTAACAATTACTTTTTGAAGAGCCTTCTTTCCTGAGTTCTGTCAGTACAGGGTCATGTTACCTGAGGTACATGTGAGAAGAAGGGATGTTAAAGATTATTATGTGTTCCTGAATGTTTTTAAAAGTGTTTGTGCTAGTTGCAGTTCCTAGTAGCTCATACTGAGTGCTGCTCCTAAAGATGGCACCTGGTTCCTGGCAGGTGTAGGTAATTACTGATGAGCAACACAGGCTTGTGTAACTCAGCATGCACAGTGTGCCTTGTGAAATGCTCTTTGCTCAGTCCTTCATAACTTTTAAGTCTCCAGAATAAGGACGGCAATATCCTTATGCTGTTGAAGCCAAATATCTGTTTTACTTTTCCTGCAGCAGGGCCAGACGCTAGACTCCCTGTTTCCCTGAGGAAATAGGCACCTGCATCCCTGCCTGGAACTAAAGCACAGATTTTCAGCTGAACTTTGAGATGAAATTTCAGAAAGAACATTCATTCACACCCACACCCACAAACCCTGCAAACACCCCCACAAAATGAATGCATATTAAGCATGATGATGGGGGTCATTTATTTATAGATAATGGAAGATATTTTAAAGAAGATTATTTGCTGCTGTAAAAATGGAATTGTAATAATGACAAGGGAATGGAAGTAAAAAAAAAAAGATGATTAGTCAGGAACACATTTGGGTGTGGTGAAAAGAGATGCCTCTACCATTTATTTCAAGGTTAAACTACCAAATGCTCAAATATGTCTGCAACTGGCTCAACAGCATTACAGATGAATAGGCACTATGCAATCAGAATACATTATATCCCTACAGAGGCAGTCCAGGAGAAATGATGCTGATAAACAAGCCCATATTAAGAGGACTGCCAGAAAGACTAAAAATAAAGCTTTTTGACAATGAAAAATTGCATTTTGCTAAATATTTTATTGGGAGAATGCAATATTGGATCTGCCAGCACAAAAGATTATATAGAATTTTTGGATTTCAGGTTCTGCTTCTTGTTCTGACAAAGTATCTGGCTAAATTACAGCATGAAACAAGTATTCCAGGATAGAAATCAGGCCTCAAACCAGCTTAAATTGTCCTGGAACACTCAGTGTGATTCTTCTCACTCTTCCTCCACTTTTCCACTCCTTCCCAGGGAGGTTCAAGGGAAGCCTGTGCAGGGCTTTTTCAACTGACTGTAGGCTGGCTTCCGTAGATTTGGTTTTCTTTCAATCCAAGCTTCCCTGAATGATACCTTTTGCTGCAAAGGCTCAAAAGGGGCAGAATCAACTTCTAAATGTTCTTGTTTTCTGATCAGATTCCATAATGTTATCTCTAGTCTGATAGAGAGTATAAAATAAAATAAAGTCTTTATGGGTAGGGTAATTTTGACTAGTGTTAGCTTCCCTGGAAAGTGCAGCAGGAGGAAAGTAACTCCTGTAAATTTTTTACTATTTAAAAATATTCACTATACAGTTGACATGTGAAAATTTTGCATAAAACAAAAGGATATTACATTAAATTGATAGAAAAGTGGGCCAAAGGAAAGATATTAGACAGATGAGAATGACCAGAGCAAAATCACCAGAACATCACTGAGTTTATAAACTCATATTGGGACCACATTCTTGTTCTTCATCATCTGACCCCTAGGTGCCACATAACAAATACATTTTCCCTAGACCATTTTGAGTTCAATTTTGACTCCAGCTGGTTCAGATTCAGCTCCAGTAAAAACCTCTCAGAACTTTGAAATAGAATTTGCTTTTTGTTCTGGTTTAAGCCAAAAATAAAATGGAAGAAAGGAATGTTATTTGTTCAGCTCCTTTGCTCCATTGTTCACTCATCCACTGTTCTGAAATCAGACTTTTCAATACATGCATATTTTGAAGTGGGCTAAGTGGGAGGGCACTTCACTGCTAATAACCTTACTTTAAAACTTGAGTCTGTGGATTGTGTATATCCAAAGAACACTTTGGGTAAGAGTCCGTGTGTCCCAGTACAGATGAGATGACTAGATAAGTAAAAACCTCTTCCAAAGAGCAGGTTTTATCATATCTGAAATTGGCTGCATATTTATTAACTTGAAGATAATGGAAGATCTATTTACAGCTCCTGCTTATATGTCAGATTTTTATTCCTGCACTACACTGAAGCACATCTACAATTCATCAATGAAAAGTCAAGCTTACACATGACTTATTTACTGTCAGTTCTCATATTAGAGATCTACCTTTGCATCATACTGAATACTTATAGGGGTACAAGTGATACTATGATCTTGAAAGGGCCAAGGTAAAGCATTGAGCTCTACTTAAATCAAATGCAATAGGACTACTATTCATCTATTTCTGCCCCCAGTTTGATTTCTGAATAGTTAGTCTCTAGGATATGTCCATGTTTTAGCTGTTTTCAGTTGGCAGTCCCATCCAGAATGGTTGCTATGTTTCCATTCATAGCATCCAGGGAATATGTGAACAGTAGTGAAAACAGCAGCAGGAAATGCAGAAATGATCCTAAGCAGCATATAGGCAGAAAAAGCAGAATTACTTTTTTAAGCAACCAGAAACGTGCATCAAAAATTTAACAAGTCCATATGCAGCAAGCAATGTGGCACATCATCTTTATTGATTACCACTTCCACAGCAGATATATGCAGTTCACAATAGAAATCATACCCTGCATTAAATTTCAGTTTTTTCTAGATCCCTAGCAGGAATAAAACAGTTAGGGAAAAGAGCATACATAGTCTTTGCAATAAAAATGGTCATTCTGTACCCCTACTGTGTGATCTAATGATAATGTTGAGTCAAACATGAGCAGGGGAACAAAATTGGCCTGGCTAAACAGAGATATTTGGCTGAAACTCATGACTAAAAGGAGAGTTTATGACTTTTTGTAGGAGCAGGTTATGTAAAAAGACTACAAGGATGTTTTCAGATTATGCAGGGAGAAAATGAGAAAAGCCAAACCTTGACCAGAAATTGTCTGAATACTGCTGTAAAAGAAAAGAAAACTTGTTCTATTAATACATTAGAAACCAAAGGAGGGTTAAGGAGAGTCTTCATCTTTTATTGGATCCACGGAGTGGGTAACACAGTGACAAAGGCTGAGGAAAAGGTTAAGGTGCTTCATGCATTGTTCGCCTTGGTCTGTAGTAGTAAGACCAGTTGTTCTCTGGGCACTGAGCTCCCTGACCTGGAAGAGAGGGAAGGGGAGCAGAATGAAGCCCCTGTGATCCAAGAGTATATCTTCAGTGGCCTGCTACACCCCTTAGATACACAAAAGACTGTAGGGAGAATTGTAAGGGGGCGCAGTATTCCCCAATGAGTTGCAGCTGTGTTAACATCTGTAAGTAATTAAGAGCAAGGGACATAAAAGGGAGGAGTCAGCCAAAGAGTCAGAAGACTACAAGAAGAGCCAGGAGAAGGCTGCTGTAAAGACCGGGAACCCCAGGAAAGAAGAGAAGAATCCCAGGACCCCAGGAGAGGGTGAGGACTAGAAGAGTCCCTGGAGAAGATGGTGAGTTCCCCTAGAAGGGATGAATAATATCAGAAGAAGATTGACCCCAGGAGAGGGTTGGAGCAGCTTTGGACATGCCAGGGCTCTGTGGCAGTCTGGCTGCAATACCCTTCATTGAATCCTGCAGGATTAGCTGCAGGTGCTTTGGGGAAAAGCCCCTGGAGGGGATGGACTCTGTTGTTGTAGTGTTTACTGTTATGTATAGGTATTAGTGTAAAGTGTGTAGGGTTACTGTGACCCACTGGGACGGAGTGGGGGAGGCGGTGTTGGTGAAGCTGAGATTGGCAGGTGGAAGCCACAAAGAGGTCTGGACCTGATTATCTCTAATCAAGACACCTGGAAGTAGGTGAGCCACCAACAAGCAATAATGGGACATTTGAGGGCTTTGTTTTGGGACATTTGAGGTATTTACTTTGCATTATGACCGCCTCGACAAGTAGAGATAGATGCTGGTGTAATGTAACTGGTATAATGTATTACTGTAATGCCTAACAAAAGACTATAAGGCCAGATGGGAACCACCCAAGGGTACTGAGGGACTGGGTGGAAGTGCTCATCAAGCCATTTTCCATGATTTACCAGCAGTCCTGGTAAATCCCAGGGAGATCCCAGTTGACTGGAAGGACCTAATGTCCATCTACAAGAAGGACTGTAAGGAGGATCCAAGGAGCTATGGGCCTGTCATCCTGACCTCAGTGCCAGGGAAGGACATGGAACAGATCATCCTGAATGCCATCATGTGGCACAAATGGGACAGCCAGGGGATCAGACTCAGACAGCATGGCTTTAGGAATGGCAGGTTCTACTTGACAAACCTGATCTGCTTCCATGCCCCACTTAATGAGTGAGAAAGAGGCTGTGATGGTCATCTACTGGACTTCAGTTAAGCCTTTAATACCATTTCCCACAGAATTGTCCTGGAGAAACTGTCTGTACGTGGCTTGGACAGCTTCACTGTTTGCAGAAAATGGCATTGGGCAGGAGTGTTGATCTGCTGGAGGGCAAGAAGGCTCCAAAGAGGGATCGGGGTTGGTGGTCTAAAGTCAATTGCGTGAGGCTCAACAAGACCAAGTGTTGCATTCTGCACTTGAGTCACAATCCCAGGCAGCACTGCAGGCTTGGGGAAGAGTGGCTGGAAAGGTGCCTGGAGGAAAAGGAGCTGGGAGTGCTGGTCAGCAGCAGCTGGACATGATCCAGGTGTGCCCAGGGGGCCAGGGAGGCCAATGGCACCTGGCCTGGATCAGCAATAGTGTGGCAGCAGGACCAGGGCAGGGATTGTCCCCTGTGCTCAGCACTGGTGAGGCCACACCTCAAATCCTGTGTCCAGTTTTGGGCCTCTCATTCCAGGAAAGGCATTGAGGGGCTAGAGTGAGTGCAGAGAAGGGCAGCAGAGCTGGGAAGGGTCTGGAGTCTGATAAGGAGAAGCTGATGGAGCTGGGGATGTTTAGCCTGGAGAAAAGGAAGCTCAGGGGAGGCCTTATCACTCTCTACAACTCCCTAACAGAAAGGTGTGGTGAGGTGGGTGTTGGTCTCTTCTCCCAAGTAAAAATGGCAGGAGCAGAGGCAATGGCCTCAAGTCATACCAGGCAAAATTTATTTTAGATATTTGGAAAATTTTCTTCCAGGAGAGGGCTGTAAAACACTGGAACAGGCTGCCCAGGAAAGTGATTGAATCATCATCACAGGAGATATTCAAGAGAATTGTAGATGTGACACTCGGGGATCTCTTCTATTGATGGACTTGGCAATGCTGGGATAATGGTTTGACTCGATGGACTTAAATACCTTTTCCGATCAAAATGATTCTATAATTTTATTCTATGATTACCAATTATGATGATGATGAGGAAGGGAAATAGAGTGACACCTTACCCACAGCATAAAGCCATAAAGTATTTCTATCCTGGAAGAGCAAGCTTAGCATAACCCTTGTCCCTTAGTAGTAATCAGTAGTCCTACTCATGTCAAACTGAGATAGGGCAATAAAATTTGCATTCTTTTGATTAGAGAACTGAGATTAACATTGCAAGTCTCCTCTGATTATATCTGAGAAGATGGGAAGTCATATGAGAACTCCAGGGGGAATGTGTTAGCCTTTAAATGAACATAATTTAAATGGAGGGTATCAGGTCTCTCACTCCTTTGAAGGCAGAAAAAAGAATAGCTTCAAACTAGTGCCATGTGAATATCATGCAGCTTATCTGATAGTCACTAACCACTTCAGGACTGCTGCCATTCCAAAGGCCAAAGGAAAATGTGAGAGCAAGAAGCAAAAGAAAGCGTAAAACACTGGTGGTGGGTGGCACATTTGTCTCTGCTCATAATAGGGAAAAGTCATGAACTGAATAAAGAAAAATAGAAAGTCACTTTTGAGACTAGTTGTACTGATCCATACCATGAGTAAAAATGAGAATTTGCTTTTAGGCATCAAAGGAAATGAAAGAAAACACATATTTCTTAGCCAACAACTTGTGATGAGGTCTAAATTTCTGCTGATTACAGATTCCTCATGAGTTTAAAGAATTGGGGCAAATGTAGGAAAATGCTTATTTGGGTTCTCCCAAAAAGGGACAATAGGCCTATTTATATAATCACTTTTATAAATTCCTTTTATCACTATGTAATATGAGTCCAGAGTGACAATTTACTCATTTTCTCATAGCTTCTGCTTCAGCAGGTTTCTCTTCCAGCTTGCTTGCCTAAATTTTGGGCTGCTTGTTTTTTGGAAATAATCTAGCAAGATAACACATTTTTTCTGATATGATACAGTTTCTGAAATGAAAGTTCCAGCCCATTATGTTGCTTATCATGAATTGTGGTTTAGACCTTTATTAGCCTTTTTAAAAATTCCTTTGTATTTGCAATTTTAGTGTTTTATTAGGATTAGTTCCTGCAAGCACTCTCAGGTATTTCTATAAATAGAACTGTAATGGATGCACCGAATGAGGTGAAATTCCACTGTGCTTGGTTGTCTTTTCCCTATTGGTAGCAAATACAGCTGACAGAAAACAAATACAAAAAACAAGTTCATAAGAATTCACTCAAAGGAGCTCAGAAATTTAGAGACTTCCTTGAAAAAATGACCCCCAGACTACTCCTTTTCCTAGCACATAAGGACCAGCTGTTCCCATCTGTGCAGGGGTCTAACTCCTTTCTGAATGTATATAAATCCTGGTTCCACGGTAACATCTGGCAGTAAATTCAACAAATCAGTGTGCTTTTTTGTTTATTTAATATTCTTCATAGTCATTGCTTTGGCACCTAGCAGGGACATTTAATCTCCTGGTAGGACATCATGGATACACCTTGCTCATCTGAAATCTCCTCAGCCCTGAAGATTTGTCTGTATAAATTTGTATTATGCAAAGAAGTACCTTCCTTTCAATATTGAAACCTCTTGCTCTCAGAGCACATTGAAGTCCTGCAGATTTCAATTCCAAAATAAAGTACTCTCCCTTCTTCAGAAAGGCTGCCAGATTTTTGGGCATGCTGGAAAGAGATCGCAAGCAGAGGAAAAAATTGAGAACAAAATTTATTCTGTGCATTCCCAACAGGTAGCCAAATACATATGGCAGATTACTGAGAGACCCTGCTTTATTTATTCCTGTCAGTGCTTGAAGGAGAGGACCATGACAAGCAGCCCTGCTGAGGGATGCAGGGATGCAGCCCGCAGATGGCACTGCTCCCTCACTAGTTCTCTTCTCAAGCCAGCCGTGACTCACAGTTTGCACTGAAGATATTATTTTTTCTCCTAGGGACATGTTTACTTTGTGCATCCTGAGCCACAAACAGAAAAATGAGCTCTTCTTCAAAGCAATATTAGCAATGAAAATCCTGTTAAACCTTTAAAGATCAGGATGGGCCATGTTTCACTTGCCTTTTCCACCAGACTGCTCATACAATTAAATAAAATTGCTCTTCTGGTTCAGTGGACTAAAGTCCTTGCCTTCTGTCCAATTTAGTATGGAGTTCCTTTGTTTCTAGAAAAAAAGGAAAACCACTAAAAACTTACAGACCTTGCAGTGGCATGAAAACCTGTGTGTCTCTTTAAGAAAAATAAAAATATCTGTGAATTGATAAGCAAACAGGAGAATTGATTAAAGTAATACATTTAAATGCACACACAGAGAAAATAAACAAATGTGTCCTACTTCAGAAAGCAGCTTATGTTTGATCAGGCTTTCGCAGAAGATACAAAGCTAGCAAGTAAATTGGACAAGGAAGAGTTTTCTGTTCTCTGCAGTGGCACCTCAGTAAACAATGCTGGGTAGAATTTAACACCAGACTGTGGCAAGGGAAGCAGCATGCTGTAGTAATTTGGTGACTGCATGCTCTCCTTTTATCTATCTGCAGAGAGAGCAGTAATGCTTGCAGTTAATGTTTCATAGTGTTTTCCAGACTAAAGTTAGAAAAAGAAATGGTTTGCCTAAGTTACAGCATCGCCAGTTGTTTCTTTGAAGAGCACTATTTTCTTTGTTTTTTTAAGCAACAGATTTCAGTTTTCACAGGGGACTAATCTTGAGGACATGAAGGTGGCCATTGCTTCTGCTTGATTGTTTACACTGATTCGACCAGCCTATAAAGCCTTTCAAAAACCATGTTCTTACATGCTTAGCAGAACTCTTTAGAGACTGGCTGTAAAAATCTTGCAGCGTCCAATTTGTGCTAGGCACTCAACTCTACAGAAGGCTCTGCAGGTATCTGTCTTGAGCAAAGCTTAAAAAATAGACTGAATCTTGCTGCTGCAGGTACAGCTCCTAACACTGCACAGACTGAGCTGCAAAGCTTGCCCTGAGTGAACATACATGAGACAGGATGGATGCCAGCAAGGGATTTCTACACCACAGCAGATCTCAAGGGGTTAATATGAATAGCAGCATTTAAGTGCTCCTAACAAGGTTGTGACAAACAACTTATTTGATAGGGAGGAAAGATGATAACTCTTTTTGCTCCCCACATGCCAGTACTAAGTACTGAGGTTGTAGCCACTTTTCCTTGTTGCATATCCCAAGGAGTTTGCCATGTCTGAGTAAATCCATTGTTGTTTCTGCTCCTTCAGGTACACAGAAGAAAGGGAAGCCCAAATTCTTGACTTGTTACATTTTTTTCAAGTCCAGTAAATTGTAATCTGTTAGCTAATTGTGAGGCATGTGTCCTGTTCAAGACAGAAACTCTGATGGTTAATTTGCCCAGAGCTTAGCTACATACACCTATCACTGAAGTCAACAAGCAGACTAAAGCTCAAAGCAGATTGAATCTGACATATTCCTGAGGAGCTGCTGAATAATTCCATCCTTTGCCTTTTCTCACACTCCTGCTATGCTTTTTCTGCTCGCAGCTTGATTCTCTTTTTTTCTTTGTGTTTGCTTAATGATGGCTGCCATTTTCCCTCTCCATGAACAAACAAGCTCACCATTTTCTTTAATGCTTCTATTTGAATTATCTCTGTAAATTCCCCAGAATGATAGAAGTGTTATTTTGCTATCTACCCCAGCTGTGACTCTTGCTGATTTAAACTCAAGTATGCTAAAATGAGTTTTAGATGAGTATTCTTTGTTCTATTGTCTCTACAGAATTCACTGTTCCAAACGTGCTACTTTGAGAAGAAAAAAAAAATTAATATCCTTTGCTTGAAGAATTCTTGGAAAAAGCCAGTGGCCTAAACACATAAGGAAGAGATACTTATTTGCATAGAGATATGTCTGTTTGACATATGAAGACACTCTATATGCATTCTCCTTTGAAAACCTGTCCTAGTCTCACCTACCCCACTTTGTTTCCCTCTGACTCATTCTAATCTGACTCTTCTGAAGTTTCCTTGACCTTTCCTTACTGCTCTTTCTTGACTTTTCCATTTCGTGCCTTTATATAAGGTAGATGAACTGTTTTCTTTGTACCTCTGACAGCTTTTTCCTTATAGCCAGCCCTGTGGGTTTGAACAGCATTTATCTCTGTGTAAAAAGGCTTTTAACTGGACTATTTAAAAACAGAAAAAAAAACCCAACACAATTTATATGGTGTTCCAAACTGAGCTTTTTAAGCAAGAAACAGAAGGAAATATTTATCAGGGCTTAAAAGTAAGCACTTCAGGTAATGAAAGCTGATTGACAATTACTGCTGTCTTTTAAAAGAAACAATTGGACTGAGGTATTTGGAACACCTGTTGCATGAGCTAATATTACAAGAGAAAAGCATGAATTGTTGATTCCCTAACAAAGGTATGTGCTAATTAGCTTTAAAAATGAATAAGTTTTTAATACTGAGCAAAATAAATTTGTCAGAGAACTTGAGGAACTATGGCACACACAGAACATTGTTTGGTAAGTGCTGTATCTAGGGTTGGCTCCAAGCATGCTAAGAAAAGGCAGTAGAGCACATCAGCACAGTAAAAGTAGGGAAAAGGAAAATTGCAAAATGACTGTGCCCCCCTGACTGCTCTGCTCTGGTCAAGGTCCTGCAAAGACAAGGATTTGTCATTTGACATTTGCTGTGACTGTGAGAAACTTTGTGGATGTAGGGCAGTAAATGTGGCTGTGAAGAAGTAAAACTCCTTTGAGAAGTACCAGTTATTCCTACATCTCTTGCCCTACCTTTGGTTGCAGCAGAACGAGCAAACCTGTTTCTCCAGAATCCACTTGATCCTGACAATTTCAGGGAGGAAAATGTTTTTCTCTCAGCTCTCCTCTGATGCCACCCCCAAAGTTTTGCCTCAGCCTCTGGCTTCTTCTGTCCCTGTGGCAAAGTAGATCCACCTTGGCTGTGTTGCTTTGCAGAAGCAAACCACCAGTTCAGCTTGACTATGGATATATATCTCTGCAACCGCTGTGAATGCCTTACACACTCTATAGAAATAGATTATCAAAACCTTTGAGTCAAAGACATAATGAAAATTAGTGACAATTTTGGACATAAATCATTTCAGAGCTTTCTGTGGAATGGGATTTGGTTCCTTCTCATTTCAGCCACCACTGTGATGATGTGACTGTCAAGCACTGAGATGCATTAATGCAGATAGCTATAGTAAACCCTCTGAGGAAGTTAACAATACTTTGTTTTCATAGCAGGGAATTAATAATGTGCAGTAAAAAAAGACACAAGGCCACTGTTAAACAAAAAATATAAATATATAAAAATGCACACAGAACACTTACACATAAATAATACATAAATATATCTATAAAATCCTTGATTCAGTTAAAGAATTATCTATTGGTGTTAGTGCAGTTGGGTTCCTTTGGAAAAAAATGAATTGTAAACTTGTGTGTAGCATGTAAATAAAGATAACCATATCTACAACATCCACAGCTATCAGTAGAAAAATAAAACAAAAACGATACCTAACTCTTGCCCAATCATTAACAATGATATTTTCCATTTTTAAGCTTCTTGGGGTGAAATTGTCAATTTATAGAAAGAAGCAAAACAGAAAAACAATCATCCATCTACTGCAGTCTGTGCCTCTGTTCCAGGGACCGAGGCCCTCTGAGCTGACAGAATTTTGGATAGAATAGTTTTCCCCTCCTTGGCAGAGCAACACTCAGCTAGGGGCAAGATGCTCTACAGCAAGTTTCACAGTTATCAGCTGATAGCAGAGAAACCTAAAACTGGAGTTGTGTTTTCTGTTCCAGGCTCCAGGCATATGTTCTGCTGGGTATGTCTTCTTCTGCTTGTTTCTCTCTGGTATCATCACCTCTCCTCTGCCTTCTGAATTTTCCTCCCCCAGTCCTGTCTCCTGAGATGCCTCAGCCTCCTTCTCCAGGCAGGGCCTCCCCAGAGTCTCACGTCCCACAGGATCCTTCCTTGGTCCTGTGCTGGACTTCTCCCCCTTCCTGCATGAGGCCACTCTGCTTTTGACTTTGCCACAGTACCCACCAGGAAAGAGGATGTTTCTAGGGCAACAAAGTGCAGGTTTTAGAATCATTCTCACAAAGATTGAGAGAGAGACAAGAGAATAAATTTTCCATATTCAATGTCATTATCTGCAGTACCTCCAGCATCTCTGGGAGCTTGGAGGATGCTGGAGGTAGTGCAGGATTTCCCTGCAGGAAAGATGTTCCCAAATCCTCATAGCCCTTTGTTGCAAGCTACTTCTCTTCCTGCAGATTGTGCAGTCACTGTCTTCTCAGCTGTATGGGTTGAGGGGGAAGAAGTTATTTCAAGCTGAACAAGATAAGTAATTCTTATTTTCAAATGCTGATTTCAGTCCAGACATCACAATATTTTCATGAGAAGACCACTCCTGATATTGCCAAGTATGAAACCACAGCACAGCCACATAATAATTTGACATTATTTCAAATAAAAATCTGCATGTTTTTTAACATTTGCTAAATAATGTGTTCGCCTTAGGTGGAATAAATGAAATGAAGAAAAAATACTGCAAGCACCTGAAAATTGCCTCCTTATGGGAAACACTGAACAAGTTTAACAGTGGAAGTTTCCACCTCCCCTCGGTCTATTAATTAAATTCTCACATATTGATTAATTTTGCCTACATGTCTTTTAATATTTTCTTTGGTTTTGGAAGATGCATTTCTAAACACAACTCTAAAGCTACTGATGCTGTCCCATAGAAAGAAGAACGTAGCTTTGTAGGTAAAGAACTAGAAAGGAAAATAGGAAATTAAGTTTTTAGAGCTCCCCCAAATATCAACTTAAGGATGTCCTTTAATCTTTCCAATCTTTGCCAAAATGCAAATGTATATTTCTCTATATAAAGCTTATGTTAGTCTCCCAGTTGTAAAAAGAAGGAAAGACAAGGGATTAAAAACTGAGCTTACTATCCACAGTTAGATGTTTGATACCTCATTCCTTTATGTCCTTTCTCAATTTGTAGATCTAACTTGTAAGCTTTTAAGAAGAGTTACTTTCTGTATTTACTTGTGTTTATTTATTTGGTTTTATTGTCCACAGCTTTTTGCATTCATAGTAGTAGAGAAATGCTAAGCTTTCTTTAATGTGAAATAAACAGTAGACAGCTTCTAACTGCAATTGTGGATGTTGAAGTATGCTACATAAAATCTGTCCCAAAATGTGTATTTTCTCACAAGAATATGTTTATCTCAAAAATACTGTCATAATTTTTATAATTCTGCCTGTAGTCCTCAATATCTCAAGATTTTTACTCTTTCATGTTTCAAAATATCTTTTCTATCTTAAGTTATGGTATGGAAGTCAATTGTACACCGTAGTAAGAGGACAATTTTGCAAAATTATTATAAATCAAATTACAAAGTGACAAGGTTCAAGGATTTAAACTATTTGACTCCAAGATTTATTTACCTGTCCTTGTGTATGCCCCATTAGGTAATATCTGAGTTGCAAGAAAAGCAAAATATTTCCATCATCCATTCAGTCAGTCAATTGTACAATGTCCAATATTGTGATAGTATCCTTTGTAGTTGTAATTTTGTATTATCTACAAATTAGTTTCTTTTCTGTGCCTTTAATAAACCCAGTACCAATAATGACACATACTGTTTCCCTGAGACAAGCTGAGGCTGAGAAATATGCAGAGCATGATTAATTAACCAAGTGAAAGAAACTACCCAGCTGACAAAAGTAATCATTGGCCCAAATGACCTTTGATGTCTCAGTGTTTTTGGCCAGAGGGCTTGGCAACTGCATGAGGAGGAATGCTAAAATAATCTACAACTAATGAATTAGCATTCTGAAGCTGGTCTATTTTCACTGCAGAAACCACGGGTCTTAAAAGAAGCCATTTCTGTTGTTACAAAGTCTGGTGGATTCACTATTCTGTAATAAAAGATAGAGGTACTGCTGGTGCGTTAGTTTTTAGTAATATGTTCTCTGTTTCTACAGTAAAAAAGAAACACCTAGCCTTTTTTGTACTGGCCATGTATTTCTTAGTAAAATATTTTACAGAGTAATCTTCTGAGTGTGCAGTCCGACTATCATCAGGTGATTGGTCATGCAAATGCTGTGTTGGTCAGACTTGGGTCATTCTCTGGTCTGCACATCCCCCTTTGAGCCCTACTGTTTCAGGGGCTGAAAAAGCCCTGAAGGTATCCATACAGGGTTGGTACAGACTCAGCTGTTGCTGCTGTGGTGGCTGTGGTGCCTTCTCTACTCTGTCACTCAGCAGTTAACCACACGCAGGACCGAATCCTTTTCCACCCAATGTCTCATCTCCTTTGTGCCCATTCTCTGTGTCGAATCACAGTTGTGAGTATGAAGTGCCCTGAGCTGGTGTGAATCTGCATTGCTCACCACTGTATTTAATAAAAGTCTGGGTTTCTGTTGCTTCGGCCACTGCCTTTTAGCCTGAGTGGTGTAATGGAGAGACGTCCTAATCTGTAAACATTTAAAGATGGGGAAATGGCACCACTGGTGACAAGTGAGAGAAAAGTGCATCTAGCTTATATTTGGACTGTGAGAAAGAGGTGACCACTCTTAGCACCTCCTTGTATATAAACATGGTCCAGAAAAGCATGAACATAAATGTGTATATAGTGACATACAGAAATTTCAACAGAGTTAAACCCATTTCCTAGGAATGGCTGACTTACAAAGTGCAGCTCAGCCTCATCTTTCCCTTCAACAACTTAGAAACCACTTGTGAAAATACAAGCTAATCCAAGCACCTAAATGAAGCCTTAATGAGGCAAAGAGCAGACTTTGAGAGAAGAGGTGGCATTTTTACTCAAAAACTGTAACAGGCATCAGCTTTAATCTTTGCTCAGTGTACTGAGGGAGAAGGTCGCTGTCATTCTTCCATTTGAGAGTCCACTGCCAGAGTTGTACACCCTGTGTTATCTTTGTTTTATCATCCCCTGGGACATAGTCACAGTCAGCCTCCAGGCCAGCAGACCCTGAAGATGTGCAATGCAGGAAATGGTGCCCATTAGCATGCAGCAAAGAGAAGCAGCTCTTTGACTTTGCTGCAGAAATCACAACTCTTTAAGGCTGAAAACATAATGATTGTATTATTTGTTAATAAACACAACATATATATTGTTAATAAGATCCTGAGTAGAGCTGGAACTATAAAAATCAAATGACATGTGGATGTTTTAATAAACCCTCACTTGAGAAATGATGAGTTATTTTAATATCATTAACTGGCATTTGTGCAAGGAGGATTTTTAATTAGTAAATTGGAGAAATTAAAAATGCAGTGCATCAGCTATTCCTGTCCAACACATCTCTGATTCTTTTTTTGGATGACTTATATCTCTCATTTGCTACCAGATATGACATAGTGATCTCCTTGGTATTTAGATAAATGCAAAGCACTTAAGTTTATATGGAGGTGTTCTTCTCAAAGCTACATTTTCATCAATACTTTTGAAACTTGTGGCACAGCTGACAAATAAACTAAGTTAAACTAACAAAGCTATTTTCTCTCTGACCTTAGGACCACAGCCCCTTTATGCTACCCAGTGGACCTTGCTCCTTTTTTTTTTCCTTTTTAGAAAATACCTGAAGTTCTTTAAATAATGAGGTCAAAGGAAGGCCATTATTTCACTTACTTTAATTGTGCTTCTGAATGTTTATTATTAATTCCTTCCCTAAACAAACTGACCTACCCCAACCTACTGCTCAGATTTTTTAATTGTGAGAAGGTATGGCAGAACATTTGATGTTTTACTGGTTAACCAGAGCAATACTTCAGACATTCTTCCTAATACACCTACAGAGCATTTACCTTGTGAAGCAAGTGAAAAAGCAGAAGGCTAATTAGGATATAGAGAATTCCACTATGCCAATGTAATCCAGACAGCAATGTCTAATGAATGAGAGCACAAAGGCATGCAGCAGCTGTCAGTTGAATGCATGCCACAGTGCAGAGCAGCTCTATAAATGCTTCTGAAAGATTTATAGACTTCTATTTCTATTCTGGTATTCTGAGAGCGTATATTATTTGGAGGATAATGTAGGGGGAGATGGGATAAGGATGGAAGAAAATTAGATCCCAAATTAGATCACAGATTAAGATGAGGAGTAAAACTGCTTGTGAATTATCATGGGCCCATAATAGAGCTACTGTATACTCCACACCCGAGAGAAGCACTTAATACCCTCTGCTTAGTGCCAGGGCAATTTTGGCTAAAAAAAATAGAAATTAAAATGGAATTACAGCTTGCCTTAGCTAAGTACACATCGAGTAATTAATGCACATTTGGGAGTGCTGCTGAGGGCTGTGTTGCAGTTGTGAGGCTGCTGGGCTGCAGTTCTGGAGCCTGAGCACTGGGGCACACATCCGTGTGTCCGTCTGTGCACAGGGCTGTGTCTGCAGGAGGAGCGAGGCGCCCACTACGACTGCAGCATATGGCTATGGAAGATATATTTGCTTCTTCTGATTTTTTCTTCTCATTTCTGTCTGACGTCCTCTGTCAGGTTTCCATGCTTAACTTCGTCAATCTTCATTTCCCTCTTCAGGCTCTCTGGGAGGAATTCAGCTCGCGAAATCACTCTCTGCAACTTGCTAAATCAGAGCTCAACTAAAATACCTTCATCTGTGCCTCAACTCTTTTTTTGTGACAATCAGTTAGATAATAGCTTAGGAAGGGTTACCATCACCCTGCACTAGGGCAAGATTTTCTCTCAGTGTAAAATCTGTGCATGTTTTTATCTAGTCTACTCTGGAGTATTCCTAATGGTAGTCCTGCAATTACCCCTCTTGGTAGAACTTTCCATTGTCTAATTGTCCTTGTTTCTAGCATTTTTATTCCTTGTGCATAACCTAAATTAATTTTCATTCTTCAAGTTTCAGCCACTGCTTCTTATTATATTGCTCTTATTACTTGAAATACTCTCTCCCCATATTTTATGTTACCTCTCCTGAAGTAGTTAGGCACACTTATCATACCTGCTCTTTGCCATTTTTCTCATAGCTGTACAGGTTGCACTTCTTTCCTGTCACTTTTTAGATTATGCTTGTTAAAGTATTTATTATTTTTTTACTATTTTCTCTAATTTATTCCTGGATTTTATTTAGTCAGGAAGCCTACCATACACATTCAATTAAATAAGGAAAAATGATCATGGAACCTAATTTTTTAATAGCCATTTTAAGAGTGTTCCAAAGGTTTATCAAGGTATTACATACCTAATTAGTCCCTTGTACAAGTAGAGAAACACTGTGTTCTGTGTCAGCAATAATTATGTTAATGAGTCTAATAAGTAGTCTGAACAATCAAACTTCTTAAAAGTAAATATATAATTTCAGAAAAAATATTTTGTTTGGTGTCCTGACAGAATGATTCAAAAACTAATGTAATCTCATGAATACTGCTGAATTTGTAATTATTTTGAGTTACATGAATAGTCTTGGAAAGAAACAAACTTTCTGTACTAAGGCAGCTGCAGATGACATCCAAGCGGAAGAGAGCAAGTTCATAGGTAACAAAATCCAGTTGATGCCAGTAGAGAGAACTGCACCCCTGGCAGTGAGGAAGCAGCTCTCATTTATGTTGAAATTATCTTTCAAGGTGCTTCAATCTGAGAAACAGTAACCTGCCAGAGAGGTTCTTATTGAAAAATAAATGCTGTATAAAAGCAAAGGTTTGCTAATCTGATTTTGTATGACCTTATTTTGTCCTTGGGCAGGCACTTTCAGAAAGCTGCAATTTATTTCCAAACTGGTAGTTGTGTTTTAGAACCACAAGAAGCAAGGTGTCTGACCATCAGCACTTACAGGACCCGCAGCAAAAATGTTCTGAAGGCCAGGGGATTGTTTGTAATGCTTCTTGAGCAATTCCCTATAATCCACAAGAACTTGGGAAGACTTGATGGATAAAGTTGCAGTAATTAGGAGCCTGGTGTTATTGTTGGACACCAGCATCAGGACATGCCCTTCACCATAAAGTTTGTAACCTAAACATAAGAGGACACTTGGACAAACTGCTGGTTACAGCTAAAATTTATGTCTCTGTAGGATAAGAAAGACAGGCAGGTGCACATCTCTTCCACTTATAATCTTGGTTTGTGCTTCCAGAGGGGAACATGGTTTATTTACAGTATCCTGGTGCTGGAGTGTGACAGAGCCCAGCCGCAGAGGGAGATCTGATCTGTCACCAGGGAGGGTCCAGAAGTGTCACTGTGCCAGTGCAGGGGACATGGGCTTTGCAGCCAAGTTTGTGAAAGGGACTTCAGGGATTGCTTTTTCTTGTCTTCCAAGAGTAAGGATGGTAAGAAAGATGAAACACATCTTTACCCCCAAAACTGTTGGTTCTAGTGACAGGCTCCAGGAGGCTTCATTGCATGTCTGTGATCAGAAGAGTGACTGTGTTTTATATTTTAAAGAAACAAAACCAGCAAGACATACTGAAGTCTGGCTAGGCTTTATGAATTTGCATTTTCCTAAAAATAAATTAAAATATTTTCGTAAAAATCTTTGCCTTCTTACATGTTTTAGGTACTTTCACTTTTGAGTTTTTTTTTTTTAATGTATGCTTGTTTTAATTATTTTTGAAACCTAATGATCATGGAGACTTCCACATTGTCTATCTTTCACCAGAGTCATGCTCTAAATAACATCAGTTAAGACCCTTAGAAAAAGGTGCAGTTGTATGGTCAGTCCTGCAGGTCAAAGAATTTGTATAACCTCATTAGGGAATGAATTGTAACTTTAATCTCAGGACTACTTAATAGCCCTTTGGTTACACTGCCCAGAAAGGCCAGCGGGCTTTAGAAAGGCCCAGCTGGATGTAACAATGTGTGATTTCTTCACTGAAATCTAGACTACAGTATTTGTGACTGCTGTGCATGGCATTGTGACACATTGACCATTCCACTGCCCATGGAGACATTAATTCCATTTATTCCAGACACACATTCCTGTTTGGCTGCTCACTAGAGCCAACCTGATCTGAAGCATATGCTCTGTGGACGAGGGAAATGGGATGAGAGCATGTGGGTGGGAGACCAGACTGATATTTTCCAAGATTCAGATCCTTAAAAAAGCAGGGAGAGCATTTCATTTAATTTAGTGGCAGAGTACCATGCTGGCAGCTTGCAGTCATTTTGGAAAACACAGTTGAGAGAAATGAAAAATCAACAAATATTATTGTCCATTTGAAAGAAGCTGTAATTCAGGCAGAGCTCAGCAAATGGATTGTTGTTATTTAGGATCTGGGGAGAGCTGATTGCAATGCAGGGCTGAGCTATACAGGCTGTTATTCCGCAATAGCTGATGTGTTTCTCACCTGACCAGGTCCAGATTCACTTTCAAGAACAGATAATTCTGTCCATAGCCATCAGGCTGGTGCTTGCTAGCACACACACTGTTAACAAAATAATGTTTTTCATCAAGCTCTTTGGAAAACCATCTGATTGTGTCAGATATTTAGGTCCCAAAAATGCCCTAAGAGCATGCCATTTTGCTGACAGTCAGAGTGAGCATTCTCAATTAGTTTGAAAGAGAAAAGCTTAAAGAGATGAGCAAGAATTCCACTGTTCAGCAAATAGCAAAAGTGAAATTTTAATGAGCTGCTGAAATGGGAGGTATGGCTAGAACAAAATCAATATATCATCACACTGTTTAGAATAAAAATCTCGATATGTGCCTTTAGATGTAAGTCTAAGGTGGCAAACCTCATGGAAGAGCCTGAAGGAAAAATCTATACTGGAAAGGAACAGAACATTTTGTGTGTTTCACCAATAAATGATGAAAACACTTGCCCTCCCCTAGGTTAAAAATAACTAATTTGGAAAATTGCTTTATAAACTAATTAAAAAAGAAAATTTTTATAAAGTTTCCTATAGATTCATAATTTAGGTTAACAATTTTATATGAGAGAACAGGTAGTAATTTCTGGATTAAGAGAAAGAAGCGAAAAAGGTTCTGCTGGATAATGTTCTAAAACTTCTTTAGTTGTTACTGTTGTTTCTTCTGTCATTGTGATCTGGATACATTTTTAACAGAATTTCATTGTTTCATTTCTGGGCACTGGCCCATGTGTATTTCAAATGTAGAATATATATTTCCAAACTTTTGTAATTAGTAATGATTTAAAAATTACTGTTGCTTGCATCACAATTTTTACAACATTCATCCTGTTGGGAAATAAAACCTCAATTTAATGTAGACATTTGGAAATTTAGGATTGTGCTATCTTTTCAGTGCTATAAAGCTGCACTAGAATTGGTTTCTTCCAAATTTTTATGCATAAATTTATTTACCTCGTAGTCAACTGTTATAGTTCCGATAAGTAACTAAATTTGAATTTAAAATAATCTTTGCTGAAGCCCTTGGGTTGGCAAATGCTTTTTCTTACAAATAACAACTCTTTCTATTCAGGTTTTCATTATTTCTGATAGAAAAGAAATACTAATACACTGGAACAGTGATAATGAAAATTGAACAGATGGAATTGGATAAAAATGGCATAAATTTTTAAAATTATATCTTTTTTTAACATGGAAAGGGTTTAGTTGTTTAAATAAAAACAATGAAGAGGATTTTGTAGAAGATAATAAAATATAACCATATTTAGTATGAAATAAAACACTGCAAATTAACTCAGTTGTCATTGAGAATAACTTTGAAGGGAAGTCCTCCACTGTGCTCTCTTTCAAGAATACTGATAGGGTACAAAAGAAGGAGTCTGTATTCTTGAAAAGTTTGTTGATATTTCCACAATAAATGTTAATGTGTTCATCAGTTTCAAAATGAGGCATCTCATGTTTTCTTTTTCATGTTCCACAAACTTGAAAACACCAATAAACAAAATAAGATTTAGATAGTAAAATCTTTCAGAATGATTAAGTCATGATTGTGCTCTCATTTGTGCCTTTATAACAACATATATAAATCCAAATATCCCAGTGTACATTATTCCTAGCTCACATTACAAAAGAAAAATTGAAAGATCATTTGCAGTTTTTCTTTTTCATACTATGCATTAAGTAGAAGCCTTAATGGTCTATTCCACAGAATGTTTAGAAGTCTCAGTTAGATAAAATGCTTTTGTGTTAGGTTCTTACAAACATACTGTTGGAAAAAGTCCAAGTCCAAAGGAGCTATCACTCAGAAATGCTTGAGGATGGAAAAATAATGATTCACTTTTTGTAGCTGCAGACACAAATCACAGAAAGGTGATGTGACTTGCCCAGGGATATACATGCAACCTCTGGCAGAGCTGGGATTTACGCTTTCATCTTGCTGCTCAGTGCCTTAATCAGAAAACCTTTATTCCTCTCGCAGTCTGAAAATTACCAGCTTGGCTGCAAAACATTCCTGGGTCTGAGGAAATAATATTGTCCAGCCCTTCTGAGTCCAAGTGTTCCATGAAATCTACCTGCAAGAGTTCCCAAAAAGAGTCTCCAAAATCTCCCTAGCTAAACTGGGCAGAATTTAAATTTGAGGGTCAATTAGCAGGATTCACAATGCACATTGTTAGCGACTGAGGGGATTTAGCACAACTGTGACAATGTATTTCCAGCTCACATCACATACATTAGCTGTAGGTTCTGTCTGAGATCTCTCAATCATTACATTAAAAAAAGGGATCAAGTTTATTTTAAAAGCATTTCTTCATTTATACTCATTGGTAATAGCTCTTCCCCTGTGTTCTTTGCATGCTATCATTTTTTTTCTGTAATTAATAAATTTGTGTCCTCTAGAATATAACTGCTATGTTTAGCTCTTGTTATTACAGTATTTCTACTGGTTGCCAGCCATACCATACAATGAGGTTTGATATCCTGTAGGGGTGAGGGGGCTGAATTTCTCAATGGGTGACATGCTAAGAGCAAGGTTTGAAAGGGCAGATTTTTAAAACAGTGAGCAAAATTATCCACATGAGACTGAAGGGCAAAGTAATAAAACTTTAAAACCATTAAGTCTGGAGGCCATGTCAGAACATTGTAGTAGAGGCACAGATGGTGTGCATACTGATGAGCAGGAAAACACAAAAGAGTGAGCAAAACTCTATGGGTAAATGGAAAATTATGTAACTCTTACTGGGGCAACAGATGCATTATTTTTTAAACCAAAAACCCACTGTAAACAGCAAAGAGAAAATCACATGGAAAGCTGTAGTAATTTCTCTTCCAAAAGAAAATTGATGAGTAAAGCTGTGCAAAGAACAAATGTCATAAATATGACATAAAGATAGTGAAGTGGCAATGTGAGATTTTGAGACACAGAAGGGAGTCATGAGGGATTGGCACATCTGGGAGTCTGTCTCTGAGATTTCAGAATCTGCACTGGTGGTATTGAAACTCAAGGTGTCTGGAGTCCCCTTGTTGTGTTGTCTTGGCTGAATGCTGAATTATTGCATCATCAGTCCATGGCCTCTTCTCATCTCCTGAAGCTGGTGAGCTTCTTGTCCTCTGCTTTTGGCTCTGAACATTGTGTGTTGCATTGACTGCTGACACACAGCAACACTCTGGAGGGAATTTTCTAAACCATCCCTTTATTTTCAGTTCAACTAAAGGATTGATGACTTCATTCATAACAGTAACACAACATTCTGCCCTCCTACTCTGTGGCATCTTCTGTACTTTAGGGTGACAGCTTTTGCAACCTACAGAGGTAAAGCTGAGTACAGCAGACAAGCTGTAAATTTCCTGCAATTGCCTTGGAATAGCTGTCTCTGAATCTGGGTTTTCATTCTAAAGGTTATGGGTATCTGCAACATTTACCATCATAAATACTCCCATTATTAAATGGCAGTAATAAATGTATTAAATGGGATTAATAAAATAGTATTTTTTCTGAATCCATCCTGCTAGAAGGTTCTGTGATCCATGCAGTCCTGAGATGTAGCATGCTTGTCTACTTGAAAGGCTCAGGTCTGGATAGGAAAACACCCCTGGGAACATCAGCTGGGCATGTGGGAAGCAGAGCAATGAGGAAGGTCAGGCAATCACAGAGGTCACTGATGCAGCATTTCTCTTGTTTCCAACAGGTGCTCTGAAGCACCTTGCAAGCCTCTGCTCCTTGGTTAAACACTTAAATTGTTACTTTCTCCAGGGAGCACCATCAGCAGATGCTAATTACAACTCTTGGGTTGCTATTACTTAATCTAGCCTATCAAATGTACTAAATGGAAAAAGAAACTGAGAAAGTAGTCCCAGCCCTTCTGTACAAAGGCTGGTGGTGTGGCTTCCTTCACAGCCTTTCTTTGACACATCTCATTCTGGTCACCAGCTGTGTTCAGATCCTAAAAATAATTTCCTAAGTTTCCTTCATCTCTTAGTTTATTGCTATTCTGCCAAAATGTAATCAGTTATTTTATTTCCCTTTTCATTGTTCAGTGTTGACAATTTAGAAAACATTAAGCTTTGGCAATATTATCCCTTCTGTTCTCAAGCTGACACAGTACTCCTTGACCCTTGGGTATTTTCTGAGTTTCTTAGTTCTGCATCTGAACTCAGCATAAGGAAGTGCCCTGAACAATGGGAGAAGTAAGGAAAGGTGAAATTAATGCCATTTCACAGTTATCTAAAACGATATTGATAGAAATTGAGCCATGTCCTTGTGGGTGCTGCACTTGGAATCTGCAACTGGATTGTTACCTTATAAAGACAACTACTATTTTATTATCCCTTAACTATCTGTGGTTGAAAAATAAATTGCCTAGTATATACATGTGATAAACACTACAGCTGAAATGATGCAAAAGCTTTAGAGATGTCACTGTGGTCCGGGTTAATGGATATGTTTTCAGCAGAATTTTTTTATGTGTGCCTTCAAATTTCACAGCACTTTAAAAAAGATTAACAGTGTTAGAAACATGGGTGAAATATACTTAATGAGCCTATTCTGTGCCAAAATTGAATCTCTGCCCTTAATTCAGTGGCTGTAACTTCTGCATCCATTCAGTATTTTAGGCAGGAGGGATGAGACCCAGAGACACAACCAGTGGCGTTTACTGAATTTTTTCTATTGTAAAGCTAGTGGTGTGTGTGTGGTCTGACTGCACTTTCTGATCCCTGTGTTGACAAAGTCCAGTCAGCTATAGTCCTCTATCTTCCACACACAGTGGATATGCAGCTCACTGGGCTATAGCATCACTGCTCCTCTAGATATTGTGTGGAAGACTTCAGCAAAACCAGGTTTTTTCAGCAAGTAAAGGAGCCTGCAGTAAGATGTGGTAGACAGAAATATGAGGTGGGCTTAAATAGCTGAGATACTTATTAAAAATATAAACATAACTCTATAACTTGCTTGATCCTTCTACATGGTGTTTCTGAATTCACTAAACTTTGTTTACAGTGTGCTTTACATTCATAGACAACACATTTCTATTCATAAGCTCTCAGTTCTAATAGGAAATACAAAAACTTCCTCTGAAAATGAAAGTAGCAGCAGTATATCTGAAAAACTGCCAGGTGAATCATTGCTCTACCATAGTACTGGCAGCAGCATCTCCTCGTGCTTCTCCCTTTGCAACAGGCTCTTTGTCACAGGCCTCCTCTCTTCCATTTATAAATCACCCTGTACAAGCTGTGTCAGATGCTCCCAGCACCCAGCAGAGCTTTTGGGCAGTCCTACTCTGCCAGGGCTCCCTTGCTCAGCTGCTGCAGTGCCCAGTTTAGTGTGAGAGCCTCCTCCCCAGCAGCTTCTGACCCACTGTCCCCTTGCTGCTGCAAGGACATGAACTCAGGGACAGGGCAGCGAGCAGGACACCCAGAGATACTGAGGGTGTCTTTCTTCCTGCTTCATTTTTTCCCTCCAAACGAATTTCTACTCTTTGGGTAGCATATGGTAATTTGTGTTGGCTCATTTGAGAAATCCTGGTGTCCTGGTTTAGGGAAAATTTGGGAGAAAACCTCCAAAAGGGGGCCCCTCCAGAAAGCAAACCCACACAGCATCTCCCCCTAATCGGTTTGGGAAGGATTCCTCGGAGAGAAGTGGAAAGAACCTGTTTATTTAACAGGCAAAGCACCCTCCAGGACACAAAATGAACAACGCCAGATGACACTACTCTTTCATTGCTCTGAAAAAGATGACAAATTCAGAAAGTCTCTCTTGGGGTGGTCGCTCTGTTATCAGTCCCTCTGGCGCTGGGGCAGCTGCTGCAGCCACAAGGTGCAAACTCTTGGTGTCCCCAGGTCCCAGTCCAGAGCAGGTTCGAGTAGGTCCAAACTAAGGGAAAGGAGAAACACTCCAGGGAAGAAATTTGGACTGTTTAGCTACTAACTAATGAGCAGAAGCAAAAAGCGAGAGCAAAGCAGGAGCAAGAGCAAGAGCAAAGCAAAAAGCCAAGCAAAAAGCAAAAGCAGCACTATGTACTGCCCTGTCTGTGTGTCCCACCAGCTGTGGGGGAACGGCTGATAAGAAACCAAAACAAAACTTTCACTCTTCAGAGCCAGTCTTGAAGGCACAGAACATAATATCCAGCATAAACAGAACACATGAATGGGGATACAAGCATCATAACGAGGACACCTGGGTTGACCTCTTGTGTGCTCTGATATATGGGAGGTTCTTGGTGTGCCCCACCACCATCCCTGGCTCAGCTCTGCTCCTCAGAGGGACAAGGCTGCCAGGAAAGGTCCCAGTCTGTCCCATGGGACCCTTTGCTACCTGCCCTGGCCATGCTGCCCCTGACAGAAGACTCATGGATTGCAGGCAGAAATCCAGAATGGACACAGGCAGCTCTGTGGTCCTCACAGACATGAGGCCCTGCTCACAGTGAAGAATACTCTGTCAGAGTGACATGGATTTGCTTTGTTTTACCCTTCCTTTCAGAATTGCTTCTCATGGTGAAAGGATGATATATGCAGGCTGGAGATCATAAATACCACACAGAAATAAGAGGAAAGCATTGAGGGCATGGATTCTGGTGGATATTTATGGCAAAAGAATGGCATTTTAGAGTGGATTTTTCTGCTTAGTTCATCCAGCTAATAACCTTCTTTCTCTGCTTGAGTATCTTTCCCAAGAGCTCCTCCAAACCCATCTGCAGGCTTGACAAACTGCTCTGCTGGCAGTGACATCTCATTCTGTTTTTAATTTTTCCTGGGAGCCCTGTGATTGCTCTTGATTGTACAACATGCTCAGACAGGAAGTCATAAATGAGAAAGGAACAAATGACCTTGGGAAAGATAAAATCTAGGAAGGAGCTGCCTCTGTCATTGCCAAAACAGTTATTCTGGGTTTTCCCTGCAGTTCCCAGACAGAGGGGGTCTTGCAGCAGTTCACGTGCATTTCTGTGCTGGCTGTAGCTCATTCTTGGTTTCTCTCTTCTCTGGCACACCTCAGACATAGTCAGGAATCAATACTGTGATGAATGGACTTTGCATGGAAGCTCTGGAAATGTTGTGGTATCCCTGTGTACAGGGCTATCCATAGGAAATGGTCAGTAACTCTTTCAGATGAAAATTGAGCAGCATTTTCCTCCAGCAGCCTCTAAGAACCACCTCCTCTTTAGGTGCCCACAGTGCCAAGTCCCAGATATGCAGCCCAGTTTCAGCGTTTCCTCAGCTTGTCAAGGTTTCAGTAAATACTTAATGTTGAATTTCCCTGAAAGGAAACTGCGCCATAAAATGCTTATCTTCTTTAAGTTGTTTCTAATTACTTAACTATTTCCCACAGACTTTTTTCTCTGACAATAACTGGTCGGTTCCCATCAATTTGTGATGTTTCACTTCTATTGTGCAGTGGTGGTCACTTGGCTTTCATTGATTGGCTAAGCATTGATCTTTACTTATTAATAAAGGTTTTCTTTGGCATTAATAAAGTTAAATTCAATGTTAATAAAGTAAAAGCTGTACTTGGTGATGTGTCTGTGTGTTAGTATTATGAGCATGGTTTTTAGCTTACAACAGGTAAGTTTAACACAGATATTTTATAGAGGTTTGACTTTTATTTGTATAAAAGATAAATTAATGAGACAAATAACTTTAACACATACAGCAAAACAACTAAAAAAGGGGTTCTCATACCTAGGAATGATGAAGACATGGAACTGCGTCGCTTTGAGGAAAAAAGGAATAAAATAGAAAGCCTTGGACTGAAAATTATTCTTGGATCAGATAAAAGACACAAGGAACCATGCCAATTAAAAAATGAATTGTGCTTGCCCCGTGATTATTCCAAATTGATTATGAGCCAAAAAAAAAATTACATGTCTAATAATTCTAAATATTCAGCATTAGATCACATTGTCCTCTGCAGAACATAACTAGTGCTTGCAGCTGGTTCATACCATGACTTCCTAAACACTCAGCTTCCACATCTTCACATTTGATGAAGTATAGGGAGTACATAGGTTTAATATACTAAATAGTTTAGGCTAAATGAACTAATTACCGTTGCTTCATTAGAGTCAAGATATATTTCTATCTATATCTATATCTAATCTATATATCTATATATCTATATCTATATCATCTATGTCTATATCTATATCTATATATCTGTATCTATATGTATATCACCAACTATATCTACACCTGCCTATATCTATATCCATACCTATATCTATATCATCTATATCTATATCTATATCTATATCTATATCTATATTTAGATCTACATATCTGTCTATCTATCTAAAGTGGTAACTACTGGAAACAGTAGGAGTAATGAGGCCAAGTGTTATGTCTTGGAAAACACTTTCCACAACTTTTTTAGCTAACACTACTGAAATGCTTACTGAATGTTACATTTACATAAATACTCTGCAGCAGTAGGACTGATGTTCTGGTGTTCCTTTGAACAGTGTATCTCTTCTTAAAATGTAAGATTTTGAAAAAGCAGAATAAAATATTCAGTAGGAAAAATACTGAAAAATATTGGCTTATGATAACAATATTAATAATTCCAATGCTAAACCAGAACTTTTCATCTCTTCATAAAGAATTCATAGGTGAAAGCAACATTTTTAATTATGCAGTAGTTCTTACCCCTGCCAATGAAAATTCAGTTTGTGCTTTCATGTTTTTACGAAGTACATGCAGTGTATCCAAATATTTGAATACATCTATTCATCCTTTATCTGCATCAATATTATCTTGATATTTATTTTCAACCTTCACTTGGCACTTCATTTCTTTCATTTTAAACTGATAAAAAAGGTTAGCTTCTTCTATGTGTATTGTTGTTAGATTCATTAATGCAAGTCATAAAATCTTTAGCTTTTTTGCCAAGAAGTTAATTTTTTTAATTAGTTCAGAAGCCTTTATGGAAGAGGAGTTGCTTTTCTTTGAGCGATATTGCAGAAAATTCAAGCTTTGCTTGCAAAAAGTTGGTCAGTGTTGCCTAAAATTTTCCTTTGTCCTTGTTTTTAAATCTCATAATTAGAAAAATCAAACTCTTTGCCCATTTCACAAGCCAAGATATTATTATCTTCTATTTTTTGATTATTGTGAGAAGCATTTTCTAGCCATCTCAAAAACATTAAATATAGCCACAGCAGGATTGTTGAACAACTCAAATTTCCCCCTGAGAGGAAGAAAATAATACTTATGTCAACATGTTTATTGATTTAGATTAGAATGAAGTTGCAGAGGTAACCAATCCTTCTAATATTTGTCAAGCTGTAGGGTGAGCTGGTTTGTACTGATTATTGGAGCTGTGGATTTTGGGGAAGAGGTGCCTTGGTTGCCCTTCCTTGCAGCTGATGGGAGCGACCCAGAGGACCAAAGCTCAGTGCCCTGCACATCACACTGTGGGATACTTGCAGAAGAAGAACAATGAAGGCCTAACAAATTATTCTATTCATTTGTAAATGTGGGGAAAAATGAAATAGATCTAAAGCACAGAACACAACAGAAATTCCTCTGGTTTATATTTCCCAGCCCTGCAGACTCAAGCTGCTCAGGAAAGCCAGCGAGAGCTGCTATTCATAAAAGAGATCGAACAATCTTTGATACCAGCAGCCACTGCCACACAGCTTTACTGATCTTATCAGGGAATGTTTCTTTGTGCCAGTGTCAAAGCAAAAATATGTTAACCAATCTGTGAAGTCCCTCAAAAGGTCAGTGGGCTCTCAGAGGTATGTTTTGAAGAGAAATGAGAGTGGAGCAGAACATGGTGGCAATTGAGGAGTCAGGTGGTGAGTGGTAGGGTTCCACCAGGGATGAGTGACGCCAGGGCAGTGCAGCACAGCTCAGCCCTGAGTGTCCATGACACCAGTCCATGCCTCAAAAAATCACAGAGTGCATCCAAGTTGGAAGGGATCAGCAGACCATCTAATCCCAGCACCCTGCTCAAAGTGTGCTCCAGGGCTGACCTCCTGCAGAGTGTGACTACAGTGAAAACAGCTGAGATCCTAAGGGATACCTCCTCCTGTAGTTTGTTATAAACTATGAGTTTCAAAATTATTATTCTCCTTCCTGTGGGTTTCTTAGAAGTGGGAACAGGTGTGGTGCAATGCCAGGGAGTGGACCGAAACATAATTGCTATGTTACAATTGAGTCAGAAGTTATTTCTAATTGACAGCAAGACTAGCTGTACTGTCTTCCAGTTGACACAATCATGATGATCTCAGATTTTGCGTGATGTTGGTGGCTGGATTTCCCAGAGGATGTGAATAACAGAATTATAACCAGTATATTGATTTATGATCTTTTAGCAGGCCGGGCAGGCAAACCAGCACACCTCTTACAGCAATTTTTCCTTTAAAAGTTAATCTTATAACTACCTCTGGACTAAGAGTCTGAGTTTTTGTGAGACAAGCCACATAAATCCGTGTTGCTGGTTCAAATATTGCTGGATGAACAGCAATTCAGGCTGCAGGTGATTGGCAGGAAAACCTGCCTATAGCATCCCCCAGTCAGGGAGGAGCAAATCTTCAGCAATATACTGACCAAGTCCAGAGCCGAAAAGTCCAAGCACAAAGCTGTTGGGCTGAACAGAGAAGTTATCCTAGTTCTCCCAGCAGTTCTGACAAAATTATCTATGCCAGTATGCTACTTTTCAAAATTTTATTTAGCTTTCTCCATATGCCTGTTGTGTTGATTCTTCCCGACCTATGGAAAAGAGGGTTGAGATTGTCATCTTAAAAGGCAGCAAAAATATATGCTAAATAGTTTTGGCTTTTTCTTTATTCCAGATTTCTGTGGCATATCTTCTGCATTCTCACAGTTTAAATCTGAAAAGTTAAAATCTCTAAACATACTTCTCTCCCGGGGTATAGCTAATGCAAAAATAGCTAAATGTCAGTTGAAGCAACATCCAGGAGAGAAGTGAGTTTCATAAACCAAATCACCCCAAAGCTCTTGCACAGCATACAGAATTAGTATGCTTAGGTCTGCACTTTTAGTTTTAAACTGTGGTCTTTCATCACCCTTCTGATGCAGGGAAATCTTTGGTTTGTGCTAGGACCCAGCATTTTGAGATCAGTCCATGCAAATCTTTCCCATACAGAGAGTTACTTTAAATTCCAGCAAGATATTTTCTTTAATGCTTAAATTAGAATGATGAGGTTTCTGAACAAAGAAAACTAATACTAGCTGTTAAGGTAACTGGAAAAGCCATGAGAAGTATCCTAAACATGATTCTATGTCAGCTCTGTCTTGCTGATTGTCAAAAGGCTCTCTGTACACAAGTTTGATCTTATACCAGAAGAATTTGACCTTGAGACCTGCTTGATTTACTCCTTGCTGAGAATTTTATTCTCCTGCCACACTTGGCAGCATCTAGAACCATTTGTTTCCTAAGCAAGTTCACTTACCCTCCAGGGTATACCAGCTGCTGATTTTTTTTTATTTAAGGGAAGTGAGAGGAAACAATCCTGACTCTGTTCACCCCAAACACATTTTTTCAAATAAAATTAATTATATTTTGACTGCTGAGTTTATTTGTGTTTCATGATATCCAAATGACTTCCCAAAAATATTTGTATTCTATTTAAGTCTAAAGCTACCAAAATAAAAGTTAAACAATCAAAATTTCATTAAATTATCACGTTAGGGTTTATCTGTGTTGTACTGAAAAGTGATAATAAACTGACAAACACATGACCAGGAGACCAAATAAGGCTCATTTCTTCAAAACCACTTGTAAAGAAGTGCAGAATAAAGAGCAGATGAAACAAAGCAAAACCTTCATTAAAACACTCCCAGTCTGAATACATGCATAAAACCCAATCAACCTGCTTTTTAATTCTATAGATTTTGGTATGATGCCAAGATAATTTCCAGCTCATTTTTTCCAACATTAAAATAAAATTGCTCAGCAAGCTTCTTCAGGTTAATCAGGAACACCTCACATCTGCATTATGAAACGGACAATTTAAAATATTTATCCTAAAGACACAATGCAAGACAAATGGCAGCCTGTAAAAAACTCATCAAAACAACAGGACACCTGACTACAAAAAAGAGATCATCTCATCAAACAGGACAGCTGGCCATCTTCCTCTAACATTTGAATTGCAGATGTGCTTCCCATCCTCAGCATTATCCTGTAGAGGCCAGGAATGCTTTCTCTTCTTTATCTTTGGAAATGGGATGGTTTTGTCCCAATTTTAGAGGAGAAATATTTCTTGATATCACCTTTAGGCGCTGCTTCAGGTCATAGTGAGCTTGTGGTTGTGTGGAGGCAGAGGATATGTGATTCTACAAGAAAGACCAAGTGTAAGCTCTCAAAATGAGGGCATCTCCTCTGGCTTGGAAGTCACCATCCCAAGCTAAGATGAAATCTCTTACATTCTCCTGGCCAGAGGGACACTCCTTGGCACTATCAGAAAACATCTCACTGCTTTTCTTTCTAAGGTTGGACCAGGATATCTGGGGTTTTGTGCTCAGCCAGATTCCTTGTCACTGAAGGACAGGTGAAAGATCCATTTTCTTAGGGAGGCTATAGGCCCCCTTTGGCCCCTTTTTGCCTAAACACCTAAGTATTTCTTGAGTTTGAGAGGAGCTTTCATTTAGTTACTCTGCATCCTGATACAAAAATAACCTCTCAATGTAGATGGGTTCAAATTTGCATTACAGACAAAAACAGGGTATTGTGGTGTCACTCACTCGGGGTCACCAGTTGTGACAGTCGGTGTTGCTGTGGGTCCCAGGATGAGGTGAGAGATGAGAATCTGACTCCAAGTTCTCAGAATGCTGATTATTATTTTATGATATGTGATATGATATGATATTATTGCTATACTAAAACTATACTAAAGAAAGAGAAAGGAGACATCAGAAGGCTAGACAAGAATGATAATAAAAACCCGTGATTGACCAGAGAGATTGACACAGCTGGACTGGGATTGGTCATTAATTAAAAACAATTCACATGGAACCAATCAAAGATGCACCTATTGGTAAGCAACCTCCAGACCGCATTCCAAGCAATCAGATAATTTTTATTTACATTTATTTTCTGAGGCTTCTCAGCTTCTCATGAGAAAAATCCTGGTGAAGGGATTTTTCAGAAAATATCATGGTGACAACAGGATGTAAATCCTAGCCACAGTCTTCAACACTAATGATCTCATGGTCAGCCAGTTGTCATTGAGCGCTGGAGCTGCCCGAAGACTTTTTTGGGAAATGATCATCACACCTCTAACTTCCTCGTGGAACAATTTAACTCTTAAAAAAGTCCATGTCGTAGTGACCATCAGGATGCAGAACTGGTCGGACAGGCAGTGGCAGGGGAGTGGGACAGGGGTCTCCTGCAGTGGCCCCATCTCAGCAGAGGTGCTGGGAGTGGTGACCAGGGCTGGTGAGTCAGGGCCTGACAAGGACTTGGCTGGCAGGGACACTGCTCAGGCCAGGACCAGGAGAGTCTGACCTGGGGCAGCTCCTGGGCGAGGAGGATGAGGGTTTATGAGAGGAGGACTCTGGTGATGCTGGACAGGGCCATCATAAACATTAGTGCCCTCAGGACCCTGAGAGTAAATTTGGTTCAGAAATACTCATTAAAGTCAAAAAGAAACAAAATATCCTTTTGTCTCCAACCGAAGAGTGATGCTGGTCAGACAGGAAATAGTGCAGAAGGAAGACAAACTTCTTGCCACAAATGCAAATTAAAATATGTTCAAAGGAAAACATGAACATTAATAAAACATATCCTACTGAGATAATTAAGCATATGGAATTATCTGTACAAGAATGCAACTAAGCTTTTCATTTTCATGCAAAATGAAATAAAAAAGTCCTTTCAGATCAGTATGTAAATCAAAACCTAAATAAAATCATGCAATTTTAGACCATCTGCCTTCAGAGAATGTTTTTGACTATTTAATGTTGCTGCCCACACTAACAATGCCTATGAATTAGAGGAGTCATGTGCCTTGCAACAATTTGATCTCATGTGTCTTTTCCTAAACACCTTTTATTGTTGCTGTTACACCCTGTCACTGGTTTTTATCCAAAGCAGGGTGTAATTAAAGCTGGCTGAGAGCTCAGTTCTCAGAGCAGAATATTGAGCTTGGTCAGATGAATGCTGTTTCATGCTTTGCCAATGATCGCTGGCTGATATTTAAGCAAAAGGCAATATTTAAAATTATATGATGCACCTGGTCATGTTTTTCAATATGTTCTATGGCTTATAAATTCTTGTTTGAACCCAATGTGATTTACTTTATCCTCTGTCGCATGAATTTTGATTATCCAGCTTATTATGTGTAACTGCAAACATTGCTCATAAGATTATCCACTCCTTAAACTCAGCTGTAGCGCATGAAGCCTTGAGCTTCTCTAGCAGTGGATTGTGAAAAGTCTACCTAAAAATCTTAAGTTATATCCACTTTAAATACACACACTTGTTATTAAATACATAGGATGGCTTACATGATTGCAAGAGAAACTGAATATGAGATTTTGAGTTTTCAGCAATATCCCCTTCTTTGGTACTGTGTCCTGGACACAGTACCAAAGAAGGGGATATTGCTGTCAGCACATGGCAGCAGCTGAAGTGAGCCCCAGGCATAGGGACCCAACTTCCTGGGAAAAGGAGGAATATCAACTCTGCATAGCAGGGTTTCTGAACTTGTAGATAGTGAGTAGGATGAAATTCTACAGGCTTAAATCTTCCTAGGATAGTTATGTTTGTGCCTATAGAAATCACATTATTGTTTACTAAAGAGTCAGTTCAGTTCACATTACTATCAAAGGTGAAATAAAACAAGATGAGAAGTCCAGGAAAACCAATCTCTGAAAGGATTCTGGTGCCAACACCATCTCATGAATGCTACAGTCAAGTCCTTCTGATGATAATTACTTGCCTGGCTGCAGTAGAGTTGAAGAAAATATCCCTAGTAGTACTATAAATGATGTGAAATATGCTTGTTTCTTACTTTTCATTGCAAATGAAAGAATTTCTGTAGCTTTATTGAGATTCACAAAGAGCTTTTGAATGAAAATGGATCTTCGTCAAGAAGAGAAAAATTGGTATTTATAGCAAAAGCATTGAAAAAAATGCTAGTCTTTGCCATTCTCATGTGAGAGACCGTAAAACTTGCCTGAGCTTATTTTTGTATTCTCTAATCCTTAAGATGACTCTCAGGAGTTATAAATATAGATGGAAAAATGAAACATGAGACTGTAAATGATAACTTATCACATTTCACCTTGCTTTATTCCTACAACTTATGGATAAAATGCTAAGAGAGGAGAATTAACTCATTAAAGGGGAAGAGATAATGCCTTAAAGAACTTGAAAAATCTTTGTACTTTCATGTAAGATAGAGAGGGCCTGATTTGCATTTATGCAAATCTACTGGAAGGGATGCAATTATACTAGCATAACTTAATGTAAAGATGAATCCAATTTGATGTTTTTCTTTATAGCTTCAGGGCAAAAATCTGAGTTTCACTAAGACCTTTAAGGTGAAATTTAGGGTTTCTAGTTGATAGGCTGTATCAATGCTTTTGCCTCAGGAAAACATTTAAAATCATCTTTGTTTTATTTCTTTTTGAAAGGTAAATCTGGGGATTAACTGAGAGTTACTTTTCAGTTGTGTGCATATTGGTCATGCATATGCTGTAGCTCAGCCTGCTGGTCAGCAAAGCCCAGATTTTTTTGCTCACTGGGGATATTATATGATGCTCTTAGTAACAGCCAGTTCTCTAGAGAACTTCAGAGATGGGGCAGAATTTAAAGAGCTGTCAGTCCTTGAAACAACTTACAATCAGCATACCTGGAGCTATATTATTTTATGCATTTCAGATCAGACCCGTAAACCCCATTTCTCACTACAGCTATGTTATCACTGTATGTCAGAAGCAAACATTTCAGTAAGTACATTTGGCATACTCTATTCTACAGATAGGGTCAGGGAAAGGATACATTCTCTACAAAAGATCTGACCTGAACAGATGGTGATGTGTAACTGGTTGATTCCTTTTAAAGACTTTATATATATATGAATATATAAACAAGTACATCAATATCTATCAGCAATTAAATATATCAACATTTATATATATATATATACACTCATATATCAACAGGAAAAAATATAAGTGAGAATAGAATCAGCTTTTTTGAGTTAGATATTTTATACAAACCAAAATTCCAATTTTTAGCAGAAAAAAAAAGCCATTAAATAATCTCCAGCATAACAGAACATTCAGAAGCACCTGTGAAGCTCTGAAAACATGATTACAGCAAGAAGCCCTGGAAGCCTATGTCTATTCTTCAGTGTCATCAGCTTTATATTAGCTTAGCTCAAGTAGCAGAAACAACCTCATTGCCACAATTTGGGATTTCCTTAAGGTGTGTGTTGCTGAAGATACTCTATTTTTACAGCCCATACTCTTGTGTTTATAGCTAGCTCAGCTGTCTCTAGGTGAGGGAAGGCATAGGCAGTTCCATCCTTTTATATCCTTTTATATGCTTGCTTTAATGCATTAACCCTAGGAAAAGAAAACCTAATGGGTACCCTGTCCCAATTGCCACAGCACTACAACAGAACCCTTGAAGCTGCTGCAAAACTGAACTGGAAGTTTCTTGTCTTTATTACTAATTCAGTCCCATTTTTTTTGTCAGGAAAATTTTAACAGGTAGGTAATCCTGTACATGATTTATACATAATGTCTGAGACATAATGATGTGTAATGCCAGAGGCATAATAATGGGTATAAACATAACTAGAAGAGTACTGTATTTTGTTGCAGTCTGGGAACTAAATGTGGATTAAATTAAGTAACAGCATGAAAATCAACGCTAGCAATGTACAAGTCACCTGATCACAAATTACTATAGTACCTCTCAGCATAATCTCATGCCCAAAATGTCAGATTTAATTATGTTACACTAGTTTAAAACTTCTATAATTTTTATATGTCCTCTTGAATTCATTTACCGCTCAAATGTAGCAAATATGCTTATGAAATTTTCATAGAATTTCCTGTACTGCCTTGTACAAGTAAACACTGTGTTTAATTGTTTTGGCTTGTGAAATAATAAAATGAAATGTGGAAATCATGGTGGGAAAATAAGTGCAGTGTCTTGCAATGCCATTTTTACTGAGACCGAGGTTTAAAAACTCTCTGGGTTTGATTTGTGACAGATAAAACCCAAAAATTTCTTTCCCCGGTGAAATTATTGGTTTTAGGCAATTCTCCTCTGACTACCATGCTGTCTGTCCATATGTAATAGGGGATTAAGGTAGCCTAGGAAACCAGTATTAACAGATGTAAAGGTCTACTATTTTTCATATTTTCCCATTTCTTCTCTTATCTCAGAACTGCTGATATGGTCCGTAATAAAACTCTTGCTATTCTACCAATATATATAAAGACATTATAGTACTCAGGCTACTGGGGCAAAAAGGTCCTTCTGCAGGTGTGCAGAGAAGATATAAAGTGTACTGGGGATTCAGAACATACATCTCTATGGCTGCCTCAGGAATTAATAAGGAAGATGTTTTTAGGATAGCTGCAATCATTGACAGTTCCAGCTAAAATAACATACTGAAAGTAGGGAACAGATAATGGTTTTATTTTGCTTTACTGGAAGAGAAGAGGTATAGGCTGATTCGTTTGCTCATCACGCTCTAGTGGGTGGGTGACAATACCTTCCTGTTGATGATAAAGACAATATTCTGGAGATAAAGAGATGACCAGAATGTTTGTTCAAATACAGCTTTTCTTTTCTAAATAACTCTGCCAAGTGGCTTGATCAAAGAAATCTTGGAAGTTTGAGTGAGGGACCTCTTGCTTTAAGTAAAGGTGGAGGGAAGGAAAATGGACAAATCTAAATGTTCCCTTACTCCTCAGGGATGAGTTGTTCAAGAAGGGAATAGATTGCTACAAAGTTCCTGACTTGTCCTGTCTTAGTGACAGGATGTGTGCAAAAAAGATGCTGTATGTCCCACAAGGAGACATCTCGTCTCTGGAAGACACTGCATCTCCATTTTTACATGCTGGCCAGCTTATCTGTCCTTCTACTTACCATAATAGTTACTGTGCCACCAGGAACTGGCAGCTTAGCTTGCAGCTGGATCCCAAGAGCACACTGACCAATTTCCTTTGGTTAGGCAGAGTTCAGCATAATTTTCAAACTACCCTAGCACAATGGAGCTGCACAGTCTACTCTAATGTCTCCAGACCCAGAAAAGACACAGAAAAAATTAAAGGCCCAAATGGAGATCATGGCTTGGTCTCCTTCTGACTGTGGATTGAAATGTTGCACTTCACAAAGTTTGGATCTTCCCTTCAGCCTGAAACTTGAGAAGGACACCCACCAGCATACTGTTCATATCCCAGAAAAGATCTGAGCTTTCCTTGCATCTCACCAGGAAGCTTCAAAAAACCTGAATTCCCAAGGTTTTCAGTTCACGTTAAGAGAATATACCAGTCAACACAGGGGAAAATCATGAGTTCATGTAGCAATACAACACAAAACCTCTGCTTTCAAGTTAAAAGTCTGGCCTCAAGCATCTGCCACTCCATACCAACAGAGTTTACCAGTGAGATTTTTTTATATGAATGGGAGATAACACCTGCAGAAAGCTACAACACTCAGGGAACATCTTTGCAGGAGGAACAAATAACTGGTACTGGTGTTAATTGTGGGAAAGGAGGTTGAAATACCATTTCTGCTCCTCCAGAAAGCAAATACAGCAGACTCATGCTCAGCTGAGGGTTTCTCTTTTTTGGTAAGCAAGGCAGCTGAACTAAGCAATGAAGTGCTGTTGGTGCACTTTATTTGACAAGGCAAAAAAAACAATCCCAGGGAACATGGGGAACTTTTTAGTACAGTGCCAGAAGATAAGTGGGGGAATGAGCTTCAGAATAACCTTCTCCGACCTCCATCTCAAAAAAACCACCTTCCCACCCAGTAAGAGGAGACTGTGGGAGGAAAGAAAGGTCTGACTCACACAAAAAAGTACTGCAAAAAGAACAGCCTGCATATGCCTCAATAAAGAGATCTTGTATATCTTTAATTAGCTCATTACAGAAGAGTGTAATGCACTAAAGGAAGCCAATATGGAATTATCAAATCAAATGGTATTAAAAAAAGAAAACAGGGAAGGAAGAAGTTGCTCATGGTACAGATTTGCTGTTAGCATGCTGTTCTAAGCAAAAGGGGAAAAGAAGGAAGAAATAGAATAAAAAAGTTTGGACATAATCTGCTGTAATAGAAGTGTCCATAGGAGTGAGTGGGGAGATTATACTACTGCCTCCATCATTTTGTGTGTGTATCTGTATTCCTGAAGAGAGCTTCTCTTTCCATATCCATGTTCACTTTCAGCTTTCCAAATAGTCTAATTTCCCAGGTTAAAGAAATGTTAAAAATGTAGGTGGCATAGCACAATATATAAAAATGTAGACATCAAGTGTAACATTATCCTGACACTTAAAGATAAATGACATTAATTTCACACTGTATCTACCTCAGCCTCTCTGATCTGCAATTCTGCAGCAAAAGAAATGAGATGAGCACTTCAGTACGGTAAGTGGTGTTCCTGCAACTCACATCAGTGTGAATTTTACTTTGAGCTCTTTTCTCACAGAAATGACTGCTAGATATTTTGGCACATGTATGCTTTGAGCTTCTTTATATTCCCTCAAGTAGCCAAAACAGAGCAGAAAGGCAAATAGGCTTTAGAGACCAAACAAGCTCAGCAGCTTTTGCAGAAGCATTCACAGAATAGTATAAGGAACACAAAGAGCTGCCCTTGAACTGATCTCCCCTCAGTGCTAATGGAGTGGAAGTGTGCTATAGTAACTTTCTCTGTGCCTCTTGATGAGAGCTGTGCTAGAGAGTAGTTGGCATGCCTTGGATCCTTAAATTGTATTTACAGTACTCTCTGCTGTCTTCATTAGCAATCAGAGTGGCTGAAATAATGACTAATACTGTAAAAATTATCTAAAGGGAAGAAGAGAAGATATAAACTCTCAGTCAAAGGTGAGGGAAAGCAGGAGAAAAATTACAGTTCTCCTGACCTGGCAATACAGCCCTGGTGCAGCACTTCAAGATGGATGATACAATGCTCAGCCATTCCTGTTGTACCCTTTACTAGCTAAATTACAAAGCTGACATCTTTCTTAAAAGAAACATAGAACTTGGCATATTTTGGGTGTGCACTTTAAAAGAAATAAATACATACTGAAAATATTACTAGTTCAGAAGCTGACTTGTAAGGGCCATCTCTTATGTTTCAGCATGTTTGACCCTGTCCCTCTGATACCTCCCATCTTGGAGAGGGACAATTCTTGAGAGTCAGCTGCATGTGAGCTAGGTGGTTCCTTATGAATCATCAGCCAGGACAGGTGACTCCAACTGACCAAAAGGATATTCCAGACCTTGTGACATCATGATCATTATACAAAGAGGGGGAAAGAAGGAGAGAGGGAAGGATATTTGGAGTGATGGAGTTTGTCTTCCTCAGTCACCATTACCTGTGATGGGGCCCTGCTCTCCTGGGATGGCTGAAACACCTGCCCAGCCCTGGGAAGCACTGAATTAATTCCTTATTTTGCTTTGCTTGTGCACGTGGCTTTTGCTTTCCCTAGTGTTTATGAGAAGCTGAGTCATGGTTGAGAGCTCCTGTTATTTTCACATCTAATGACCAGACAGGCCTACCACCCTCCAATTTCCCACACACAGTCAAAATCACTAATCTCTCTTATATAGAATATTATAAATAATTTCCAAACTTCCTGCAGCTATAGAACCTAATGAACATATAGAGTTTATTTATAGAGTTCAGGGCCAAAGCAAGGACCCAGGTTTGCTGCAGCCCAAAGTGTGGGCAGTGAGCCAGCCCCATTTTCAGAGCCCACTGAGTGAGTGGGGGCACAGCCCCAAACCTGCACGTCTGAATGGGGTTAACTTTCATCGTCTTCATTTGGTTCCTATGCAGAGCCTGCTTGAAATTATCTACATATTTGTTTTGGGAAGAAGCTTGTTATATCTCAGTGGCTGTTACCCCATATTCTTGGCTTATTATTTCTTCCTTCTGTCCAACAGTCTCACAGATCACAGTGTAGAAGGAACCTGTAGAAATGTGCCTTGCTCACCTCTCACCTGGCTCAGCCTCTAAGGCAATAGCTCATTTACTTTAAAAAAAAAACAAAGCCAAAACCCAAAATCCAAACCTACTGAGAGAGAAAGAAGCACAACTGCAATTCTAGAAAAAAGAAAAGTCCCAGATGCTTTTACTCATTCGGAATAAAAAGAAAAGGATGTAATTTAGTACATCAACTTCTAAAAGTCCTCTCTCTAAAACTGAAATGCAAGGAATTTGTAGTGTCTTTTGAAACCATGGCACAGAGTTATCCTATTTAATGACCTGTGGGATTCAGAATAGCAATATGATAAATGTGAGACAAATATCAAGGGCTTGATCCTGCCCCTTGGTACACCAGTAGAGCATTACTTCCAGCTGTTTAAAGTCAGCTTCTGATTGCATATGGCCTCATAACGTGGGAGGCAAAACAGGAAAAACTCCTTCGGCTGCGCATATTAGCACAAAAGGTGATGTTTTTTTATTCAGGAATTGCTGCAAGTGGCTTTACCTTATTCTGTTATGTAAGAAATCCAGCACTGGGTTTTAATTTACGCTGCCAACACAGAGCAATGACACCACAGCTTATATGTAAGAATAGGCTTTGTAAAGAAAAAAACCCAACCATCCAAATGAACAGTGCCCACACAACACATTACCCCTGAAAACCACTGGCACTGTACTGATTTTCTCCCCAGCCTTGTTCAGAGATGCTGGTTAGAATTTTTTATCTCAGTGTTTATTTGCGGCACCACTGAGTTTCACAGAGGTATATGTTTTCAGAAAAACAGTTTTAAAATTACTCATAAAAATAGTTTGGAGGCATAACAGATTTATTCACATGCCTGCATATTTTATTTTTTTCCAACCTTATTGACCCAAAGAACTCAAAACCTTCATGCTTTTCCTACATGACCAACATTCCACAATATCTGCTATAGTGGAAGAAATATAACAAGAGAGGGAAAATGAATGATCAAAAGGAGAAGGGAAACAGGACATATTCAGACAAGTAACACTAATAAAATATCTAAAGTAAATAAAGGAGAATGAGAGGAACAGTATAGAGAGCAGAACAAATGATGTACTGACAAGCTAAACAAAGGGTTTTAAAATCTTCTAAGGCACCACAGATGACAAAAAATCAAAAGAAAAAGGAAAGAATTATGTAAACAATATCCCAGAGGAGAAGGAGAAATCCAAGTACATCTTCCTTTATTTGTACTTTATTTATATAAGCACTATTCCCTTATTCTTTTATTTATATAAGCGCTATTTTTCCATTTACTTGCATGGGAATCAGATAAGACTCTTAATGAGAAGCAGAGAAATGGAAAGCTTTCTTGAAGATGAAGGAATGATAAGAATGTATGCCTAGAGAAAAATAATAAGAATTAATTCAACAATTTTGAAGATGAAATGTCCTCCAAACATTGTGCAAATAATTACTGGGATCTGTAAAACTCAAGAAATTAGAAAAGAGAATTTATCATTCTCTTAAAAACTTACGCTGCTTTTTATTTTTGTCATAGAAAAGGGTCCTTGTAGAATCTCTGAAGTCAAATAATCACAGTTTACAGTTCTGCCTCTTGTAAAAGTTTGGCCTTTTGTCTCTCCTTTCCTCCTCCCATTCCCAATAAAATGAACCTCAAGCGGGTCTCACTGTATGGAATTCCCCTGACACCTTGAGCAACAGGATTTGTGACATTTTCATGCTCCTAAAATGTGCTCAGAGGGCAGAGAAGAAATGTTTGCCTCTCTAGTTCTGTGTAGCAAATCTGGACAAAAGATCAGTCCCTGGCATGGCTGTGGGGCTGAAAGTCCTTTAATGATGCCTCTCCTGTAGGGCAGTGTGGCATGTGAGCAGGATGAGGGAAAGGCATTTTCTTACTGTCATTGTGCCTGTGCCATTGTGTGGGTGCTCCAGGTCTCAGGAGGTCAAACAGAAGGTTCAAAATGCACCTCAGCATGACCCTCCCACTTACTCGTGGATGCATTTGTGTCTGTTTGTTAATTTATATATTTTATATATTTATTATTTGTACGCTCTTATATGTATATCAAACTTTTGTCTTCTTCTTCCCATTGACTTTGCCTCTCCATAATCTCAGTTTCCTCTTTTTTTCCTCTTGTAACCAGTTTATTTCTCTCCTAAAGGGTGAGAGGCCACCAAAATAATGGAAGACATAGAGAACTAACCACACCAGGGAAAATATGACATCAACAATTTAGGAAGTCCTGCAAGATTCCCTTGTGTGGGGGAAAGCAATGGACATCATCTGAAAAGTCAAATGCACAGAAGGTAGAAGAGCCTGAGCTGCAGAACAAGGCAGAGAAAACAAAGATGAGTTTGGATCAAGCTCCTTTGCTGAGAGGAATGAATACAAGATGGGTTTAATGACAACACTATTAAGTGAAATGTTTCTGCTGCAGCAAAGAAGGAAAATGTAGTGGGAACACATGTTTTGCTGGTAGGGACAGAGAGAAATCACTGGATTTCTCAGATATATTAGAAATAGCAGCAGGATTTAATGACAATACAAGGGGAAAAGAAAGGAAGAGAGAAGTTAAAAAAAACCACCAACTTTGTGACACTGATGACTACAGGAGATGAGAGAGTTGCCAGTGGTGACAAACAAAGCAGAGGATTTATGTGAAAAATGTGTAAGTTAGCCTCCAGGAAAATTTGAAGTATCAGCAAAATTTGGGAAAGATCTGTATTGGATGACTCATCTTGCTGGGTATCTTCTAAATGTTGTGGTAACTAACTTGAAGTCCTCAGTTTCAAAATATTTTGAACACTCTACAGACCTTAGTTTTTGGATTATTCCCTGACTAGCCAAAAAAACCTGTAACTTGAGCTGTTTTGATTTTATCTAGGTGAGTTCCTGGAAGCTGAGTAAATTGATGAAAGGAAACCAACATCACATAATCTTGAACTTGAGAAAGCTTAGTCTGGTATTGCAAGCAATCACTTTAAAATAACCCTCACTGTTTCAGTACATTTTAATCTAATGCAGAGGTTGGCTAACAGTCACCCCTCCTCAGTGACTCAGTTTGTCTGTGTTTCAAGTTCTCCTTGCTGGCTTCCAGCTGCCATTATTCCTGTATGAACCACTGTCTTGTGACAGGAGAGGAAAGCAGTTATGTGGAATGCCTCAACATGGCATTTGCTTCTATTCAGGATGAATGCATGAGAGGGAATTTGTGCAAGGTTTGAGTAACTAAATCTCATGTAATGAAAAGACATTGGATGCAATTGGTGCTTTGGGCTCTGGTTCCTCCCATAGTTTGCAGCTCTGGAGAGGTATGAAAGCAGTGTGAAATATTGCAATATGAAATATTCCCTTCCTGGGGAAGAGTCCTCTAGAGCAGAAAGTGTGGAAACAGTCATCAGCTCTGTGAAATCAGAAGTTTTAATGACTTCTTCTGCTTCAGTTTTCCATTCAAAAAAAAAAAGGAATGCTAATTTACCTGCATTTTAGAGATAGTGTGGGAGGTGACCTACTTAAGGTTTACAAATCATTCTCCTTTATAATTTTTAAACAGTGTTGTTTAGCTGAAATGAGAGCACTTGTGAACAATCGTAACCATGGTCTTGAATTCATAATTGTGAGGCATCTTCTGTTTAATAAATTCACACTGAGAACATTTGTAGCACCTTCAGTGGTTTCAAGCACCTTAGTGAACTTTCCAGACCAAATATTTGACTCCATCTAAGTGAAAGACTCTTTTTCTCTAAATGATGGCTTACAATCTACAGAATTACAAGAGTCATAGTAGTAATAGTGACAGCAATAATAGTAGCAATAAATAATGTCATAATAATAATGATTAACTCTGGTTTTCGTAACTGAGAATTTTCCCATTTATTCCAATGGATGCTAGATATAACACCAACTCATCGAGACATAACCTCCTTGAATGGAACTTTGTGTGGAACTGTTGATGTCATTGTAGGAGCAGGAATTCACAAAATATACCTTTCAAAGTTGAATGACCTCCAAAAATACTAAAAGCCATTGAGTCAATTGAGATATTAGCGTTATGGCATACTGCAGTTTTTCCCAAGCTGTTTCCTGATAACTCAGTGTTCCATAGTCGATAATTACTAATTTCTTTTTTTGTCTCTCAGGAGCTGATGACCTTATCATCTCCTCTTTTTCTAACATCTCCTTTTTCCTGACTGGTGACATCCACATTTTTCTTTCAGATTGTCTAATTGACTAACATAATTAAATTAAATACAGAGCAGGGGTTTCCAGTCCAGAACTGCTTTGAAATTGCTAGTTCAGAACTAAAAAATATGTATTATTGTTATCTGATTTTTTTGTAGAAATAAAGACTGTGGTAGTACAAAATGAGTTGTCACTTTTCTAAAAATAACCAAAATCTCCCTCATTGAAATCATTATCACCCTAATTGTATAGAACAAGAATATAAACAAAAAGACATATTATCCATATTTCAAGAATACTTCTGAGATGTTCTGAAATGTTTTCAATAATCCCAGTTGAAGTCTGAGCACTGTTATTTCAGAGAAAAATGGGAAAGCCCTGTTCTGCAAATAGTCACACTTTATATAATGCTGAAAAAAAGCCTAGAAAATGGAAATGCCTGAAGGTGGTCGTTCAAGGCATCAATTTTCTGCTGAAACCTCAGAAACTCTATAACTGGAGTTTGGGTTTTTTCCTGTACACTAGTACAGTTGTAGAAAGAAAATAATTAGAGGATATATCTAACACAAAAACGTAATCATACCCAATTTAAATCAAAATTCTGATTTAGGTCTACATGTACAAATGTAGGTATAATTTTATTATGCTCTGTTATGATACTCACTCTGACCTGAAACAAATATTTTCAAAACTCTTTTCTCTGGCTAATGGACAGGAAGGAAAGTAGGGAAATGTAAAGGAAAAGCACATTTTTAACAAGCAACTGTTTGCTTGTTTGTTTTTTAGTTTATTTTCTACATAGTTTTATTTATATTTTTGTGCTACTATTGTATATCGAATTCTAAGTAAATGATCTGGTTTTCAAGATATGACATTTATATTATTGGTTGTCTTGGTTTACAGGAAATATTATTTCTCTGCTGTTCCTCAGGGAAGTTAAAGAGTAGCAAAAAGAGAAGGTGCAGTCACATTTTGTCACACCAGAGCTCACCTCTGCAGCTTGGGAAAGTGTCTGGCTTGAAGAAAATTTCTGGAAGCAGCATTGTCCCCAGGGGAGGAATTGCCCAGACCTTGTTTATGCCCTGGGCTTGGTGGCAGTTCATGGCAGCTTGGCAGTGTTGCCATCCTGGCAGTTTCTGCTGTCAGCAGATCTCTCAAGACTGAAATACAGCCCTGTGATTACTCTCATTATTTCTATTATCCCAAATCCATCCAGCTCAACGCAGGAATAGAAAAAAATTATGTTAATTACTCCCTAGTTATGACTGTTGTGGGGTAACAAATTCTTTCATATAGGAAGTCATATGAGGAAAACTGGTGAAAGTTTTATAATATAAAGTGCTGACTTCCTTAGCAAATAAATTGAGTTTCATTCAGCTTTTTAAAGAGCAAAATGAGCAAAAGCAGACTCTCCCATGTGTGGGATGCCAACTCCATTTGCCTATTTTTCTGGGGAAGTTGAATATCCACTAACCCTGTTTCTGAACTATGGGTTTTTTTGGGACAGACTTCAGATGGCAGACCTCATTAATAATTGTTCCAGTGTACCATGAATGAAAAATATGGAGTTGATATGATGAAAGGCAGTTCAGATACTGGTAAATCCACCAATAACAGCCAGGTAATGATTGCCTTCTCCATGTTAAGTTTATTTACATTAATATAAGAAATTGTAATGCAGAGATATGGGTGTGTGAAAACATGCTACAGTCTATGTAGTCACAGACAAGCAATTAATCTGTACTAACTGCCCTGGGCAGACTCCTCTCACACAATGTACTGTGGGGTAGCAAATGTTGTTTTTGCTCAAAGGCAAGCGACTTAACATGAATTTGCATTTTCCAATGAATAATTGTGCAAATGACCTGGCTCTGTAAATTCACTCTCTAGCTTTGTGGTGGGTTGTTCGCCACAATTCATATACCAAAGCCTGACTACAAATGAATCTCCACATCTTCATCTCTCTTAGCAGCACAAAGCAATTACACTGGGAAAGTTTGTATGCTACAGTGGGCAAGTTGTACCAGCAGGAAGCTCTGGTATAACTGCCTGGGATGTAGCATTACATTACCAGCCCCTTTCATGTTGCAATCAATGCAAGCTAATGTAAAAATTGTGCATAGATTGGATCTAATAAATATGCTAATGCACAATAGAAAACTGCCACTCCTCTGCTTAAAATGATAGAGCACTATGCAGAACAGATCACCTCTTCAAGCAAAACCACCTCCATTCGGCTTTTGAGGTGCCCCATGATTGCTAAAATAAAAATGGATCAAAGTTAATTTGCACCGTCACCTTGATAGAATTGACTGCTTGTATTTTGCATGTACCAAATTTTTTTTTGTCGATTAAATACAGACTAATTTCCTAAAAATTGATGCATACTCCATGACAGTAAATGAATAAACAGCTAATAAGCCAGTCATTTTTTTCTCACTGAAAAGCAAAAAAATGCAAAATAAATAATTTTCTTTCTTGTTTGGAGGGGGACTAATGAACTGGTTCTTTTCAGATTGTTTGAAAGGGAAACAAACAGTTTCATTTTACATACTACAAGTACCATCAATTTAGTGGTAGACAGAGCCCTGATTTCAGCCCTGGTGTTTTGCCAGTCTAGCACAATGCTCTCAAATGGAGAATGGTAATGTTTTTGGGCACCACAAAAAATGCAAAGAGCTGCAAAATGTAAAAAACCCAGTGCTTTTACATTTTCCTAGTGCTTACTATATACCAAGAAGAGAAGTTGCTGCCAATACTAGCTATAAATATTTATTATATAGAGATATGTCAAGGGTAAAGTGAAGTGCCTTGGAGTGCTGCTCCTGGTATAGAGGCTTGAGCATTTACAGCCACGCTGAATAACACTAGAGTTCTCACTCTCCTACCCCAGGTGGAGCTGATTTCCAGCCTGCCACAGATAAGCTGAGAAGCGGCTGCTCCTGTGAAGAGTCTGAGATGCTTCACCACAAGAAGCCTGGCAAACAGAGCAAAAAGTCAATGGCAGTGGCAAGTACTCAGCACCTTTGGCAATCAGGACAGAAGACATTCTCTTCATCTTCCCACAGGTGGATTGAATGAGAAAGACACCATGAATAGTTCAAAGCCTTAGAATGAACAAGTGCACTTTGTCACATTTTCAGGTCTGTGCTCTCTCTCACCTTGCATTTTTGACATCTTTTCTAACTAAAACTGTAAGAGAAACAGCCTGCCCTGAAGCTGGTCTCTCTAGTTTAATTAAAAGCTTTATTTCAGCTTTGTGTAAACTGTGTGTGCTAAATGACAGCAATTTCAGCAAAGAAGAATATTGTTTGCCCTCCCACCAGTCATCTCCAGGTCAACTGCAGAGGTTTGGTCCAGTGGAGGGACAAGGACAATTGAAATAACTCTCCAGCTCCAGTCACTTTCATCTGTTTCAATGCCATAATTCACTTCTTCCTTTACCCTTTTCTGTAGAGTTCAGAATCTTTATGCTGTGCACTTCTTTTGACACCCACTCCCCCACCAGCATGATCAGTGAGAGAAGTGGAACAGTAAAAGGTGGAAGACCCATGGGTTAAGATAAAGACAGTTTAATTGGAAAAGCAAAAGCCATGCACATAAGCAAAGAAAAACAAAGAATTAATTCACTGCTTCCCCTGGGCCGGCAGATGTTCAGCCATCTCCAGGAAAGCCAGGATCCTTCATGAGTAATGGTGAGTTGGGAAGACAAACTCCATCACTCCAAACACCCCCACCTTCCTCCTTCTTCCCCCACTTTATACACTGAGCCATGATGTCACACAGTCTGGGATATCCCTGTGGTCAGTTTGGGTCACCTGCCCCAGCTCTGTGTCCTCCCAGTCTCCCAGGCACACCAGCTCCTCACCAGCGTGGCTGCAGGAAAAGCAGAAAAAGCCTTGGCTCTGTGTAAGCCCTGCTCAGCAATAACAAAAATATCCCTAAATTATCATCACTGTATTCAGCACAAATCCAAAGCCTAGCCCTGTATTAGTCACTGTGAAGAAAATGATTTCTACCCCAGCCAAAACAAGAACATCTGCAGAGGTGAATCTTGCTCTTCTGTATCTCTGAAAGTTTAAAAATAAATTTGCCAAAGGAAAAAACCACCAACCAAACAACAAAAATCAACACCACAAAAACCGACCAACCAACCATCCAACAAACCAACCAACCAAAAACCAACAAAAAAACCCAAGAAAAAAAACCCAACAAACCAACAACCAAACGAAAACTATACACAACTATACACACACATGCACACAGACACACATAAAGTTCAGTTGTCTTCACATCCTAAGTCCTGGTCAATACTAACTGGTATGTGACAATACTCCACATGGGCTGCATGTGTTAAGAATACCTGCGATGTTTGCAGTGATCACATCACAAATGACATTGACAATTCCCCATTTGAGCCCACCACCTTCAATCCTGTGCTCCACTGCAACTCCATTTTGTCCTGAGACAATGCCAAGTTCTCATTCTGCCATTCCTAAAGCTGGATGCCAAGTATCATGGACTATCTTTCTGCTCAGATTTGATATTTTCTCACTCATAAGCATCCAATATTCATAGCTTTGAGTGGTAAGCTCACTATACAATCATAACTTTTCTGTCCCAAATCTGTTTACTTTAGTTTTAAAAGTCAAAATTTGGCCTTAATAGCAGAGATTAGTTTGAATAGCATTTATCTTTGGATTAATCTTCTGATATGCAAAAAATTATTGAAAATATTCTTTTGCAATGCACAGTAGATTTTATGACAGGTACAAGTGGATTAAAAATGGGCATTTTTTGACAGACTAAAAACCAATGATATGTTAGTTATGCAAGTCTTTCTGTTTTGTAATCCAGTCAAAAATTCATTTAGACCTGGTCCTGAGCAGAGGGGTTGGACCAGATGGCATCCAAATGTTCCTTTCACCATCAACTATCCTGTGATTCTGTTGTGTGCCTTGGCCCTAACAACACTGGGGACCCAAGACACTTCATCACATAAATTCAAGAGCTAAAGGCTGCTTCTGGACTTAGCTGGATCAAACAGGCATACATGCAGGACACCAAGATTCAAGACCCTGGTTTGAATGACAGAATTAATTCAGAATATTGGGCTGTATGTTTCCTCTCTTACCACTAAGTTACTAACTGCTATGGAAGTGTCTACTGGTGGGTGTTTGGGTGGAGGGGAATTACAGGAGATCAAACACCAAATTAGAAATATTTTCCAACGTTTTTAAACCAACTAGGTTGTTTTTTACATATCAGCATTTTCTGTTTAAAGATTTATACAATATTTTCTAATTGCTAGACAGTTGGGACTTAGGGCGCAATCATATAAGGAGATTATTACAAAGACCATTATTGTCAACTACTACCCTAAAAATTAAATGTGTGTAATTACAGTTCAAAACTAAGACAAACAGGACATTTCCTACCATCACATGGTATTTATTTAAGACACCAAACAGGTTAATTTTGGAAGATATTTGAAAATATGTTCTTTCTAGTAACAAGTTCTATGGTAATCAAGAACAAAGAAAAATATTCTCTGACAAAAACCAGATTTTAGGGCAAATGCAAAATCACTAAAGACATAAAGGGGTAGACACACATTAAAAAATTAAACAATTAGAATCCATTTCTGATTTCAGATTTCACTTGTGATTTTTTTGCTGGAAAAAAAAAACCCAAACAAACAAATTTCAAATAAAGACTAAAGAATGTCAATGAATTTCTGCCAAAACAGGAGAGCCACAAAGGTGACATAATGAGCTTCATCTTAGAAGAGTCTTTTTCAATGCAGCTGCTGTGGCTGAAAGCTCTAAGTGCCACAGATCAGCAATCCTATTCCATTTAGCCCTGCTGGCAATAGCTGAAAAATAGCCATGGTGAATACCTCAAACAAGAACACTTATGGTGCCTTTGATGAGCTGGTTCATCCAAGTCTTACATACACTGAATCATAATTTATTTCAGCTGGTTCTTTCAGGAGAAGTCCTGCTGGCCACTGAGGCAGAGCTGGTACATCCAGTGGGATATGGTTGTGTCTGTATGTGCAGCTCCTTGCAGAGCAGAGGGGCTGTAATGAAAGACTTTGCTTTCACTAGAAACCAAGTTATTAATAGCTGTTGGTGCAAATGAAAAGCATATATGGTTTTTTAGGTAACAGAGTAAAGAGCAAGGCAATGTTAAAATATATTTGTGACTGAGATTGTCCCTCACCTCAACAAATTTTGTCCCAGATGTGTAGATGCGTTTCAGAGAAGTCAGGAAACCAAGACCTGACACTACAGCTTGTCCTGTCTCCAGTCACCAGCCTGTCCTCAGCACTGTTTCTGCTTTAGCCCTGTTGCCAGGTCCCCATTTTGCCACTCCAGCTGTGAGAATCTGTTCCAATTCTACATGCAAGACAGTTTTATTTTTTTCAGTTTCATTGTCTCCAGGTGAGCACATCCCTATTTCCTTTCCCACACGTCTTTTTTCTGTCCATAGCAGTTTTCATCGGGGGACTGAAAAACATTTCTCTCAGCACACAGGTCTCTTCAGTGCTGTGAAAATACAACTGTGAGAGCCTTTCACTTCCCACTGGCTTTTTCTCCTAAATGCTGATAACACTTATCTGTTGTCCCAGAGCACTGCACATATTTTGTGAGATGGATTGATGGTGAGGAAACTACTGAAGTCCTCTCTCATCAGTCCCTGCTCTCATCAGTCCCTGCTCTCATCAGTCCCTGCTCTGCATTGCTGGCATAATCAGATGCAAGTTCATTCTCTCCCTCTCTATGACACTTGGACCCACTATTCCTAAGTTTGCTGGAGGAAAGGTTTAGTAAACAGGACATCTGCTCCCCCTCAGCCAAACCCATAGAAGCCACCTTAGGAGCAGGGAGGGAGGGTGGCAAGATCATTGGACATGATGCACTTTTCCCAGGGAAGTCCATCTGGGAACACAGATTCTGATGTAATCAGTGGCAAATGAAGACTGGTACTAACAATTACAATTACATTCAACGCTATTTTGCTCAGGTGTAGTAATTTTTTTCTTCCTAAAACAATCACAAATTACTCTATGTGAATAAGTGATTAAAGAGGACCAGGACATACCATGAAGATGTGTGCAGCATGTGCTGTGTTGAAAGGGCTGCCTGAAATCACAGAAAGGTTCAGTTCAAGACAAATAATACTGAAAAATAGTTCTGACAGCATCAGATACTCCTCAAAGTGTTTGAGGAGATATAAATTACTTTGGACATTGAAATAAACATTGTTCTTTTTCTCTTTGCAATATAATTTGTTACTCTCAGCATATAATCAATCTAAAGGCTTGTTTGAATTCATGGAGATGTGCCTTTGCTCTGCATCAGAAAAGATTTCTCATTCCAAAACAATCCTCATTACTCCTCCCTGCTGGGAGGGAAAAGTGGATAGAAAAGCCTTCTCACTGCCTTCTTTCTCTCTGTCTAGACAATTATTTCACATAAACCTGAAGACAAATGATCTGTCTCTTTGTCTCCTCTCCTATCCTCCATTTGCTTTCACTCTGGAGCATATTTGGTACCTGAATGACACAAAAATCCCTAGGATGGTAAAGAAAACACACAGGGCTGTGGGGCTGCCTCAGACAAAATCCTGAGTCTACTCTCATCATTGGTGCAGAGTCCTTTGCACCATATGTGCAACAAAAGAAAATTAGCTTTGGGAGTGGAAATGCCACAGTTGTGTCAAAAAGGTGCTGCAGTTGGGCGAGGAAGCCATGCTCACTGGGACAGAGATTTTTATCCCATGGTTATGATCCTCCTCTGATACCAACTACTGTGTCTGCTTGAGTTCCAAAAAGGCTGCTCCTGCAGGGAATTTCCAGCATAATCTTTGTTGGTATGCAAATACCCTAAATTGTCATAATCCTGATTGTGGCCGAAAAAACAACAAAAAATTTAGATATTTATATTTTATATTTATATATTTTATATTTATATATTTTATACTTATATATTTATATAAATATATATTTTACTATGCATATGAAATATGTATAAAATGGCACGTCTGTGTACATTTTTATGTACATACATATGTATTTGCTCACACATTCACATGTGTACATCCTCATGTGTCCTTACGTCCTCCCTGTCAGTTGTGGTGGTACAAGTAAACCAAGTTTATGACCAGTGAGACAATTTAACCATAGATAACATGAACAGAGGCTTAACCTGATAATGTGGAACATGGAAAAAGGTAAATTTGCCAATCTGAGAACATCTTACTGCACTTAGTATATTAGGTAGGCATTTTGTTCCACCATCCCTCCTATACTGCAGCTAAGTCTCCCATCGATTTGTACTTGGAAATGTCAGAGTTCATTTAAATAATAATATAGAAGTGAGAGAAAACTTTACAGAGATAGGATTTAAAAGCATTTACAAGATAGAATGAAGGAGAGAATGTCAGTCAACAGGATGTTCTACAGGGAACTGTAATTCCTGTTCAAATGACACCTCACATAACTGTGAAAAGAGACTTTACAGAGGGAAAGTGCTTCTGCCATGCAGAAAATCAGTTTTAAAAATTGAATCTAAGAAGTTAAATGTCTTGGTCTGGGAAAGTTCTTTGGTAATGTTTGAGGTTTTCCTGACCTTTACTTGCCTAAGGGAAACTGTATCTGGAATAAGTGCCAACTGCGTATATGTGCATCACCATATATTATGACATAAAAAATCCTTTTTATCCTTTCAGTTGTGCTTGTAGATTAAACATTTATGAAAATTATACTACTTGATCTGAGGTGTGATTTGTGTCTTGTTTCATGAAAGAGACTGCAGCTCAACTCATGCTCCATAAAGCTGCCAGATTTGTTAATAGAATCTGCAAATATAAGACCCTGGTATGTGCCAGCAAATATTTTTTAGTAGCACAGGAATTTGTATGATAAATCCAGAAGAAATCCTGCTGTCCTGCAAATTCAGTAGACTTTACAAACAATCTCATGAAATATGAAGGTTTTTACACCCAGGAGGATTTGTGGAATCCCCAGGGCTTTTTCCATGCCCAATGTTATCAGCAAAATACTGGAAAAAGTTGTAGGATAGGCAACAAGCTTGCATAGATGGCAATAGACTGGTAAACTGAATACTCTTTGACAATTCTGATGAGATACTGTCAAAAACTTCCTGGAGAACACATGATGGATTTAGAACAAAAATACAATTAAAAAAAAATAGTGCAGGAACATTTTGCAATAGAGTCCTTTAGTACTGTCTAATTTTTTTGGTCTATAGATGAAAATTCGATGTAAGAAGTGAAAGTTTTACATTAGACAAGAAGTATCAGTGAGAAGAATGTCATGTGGAAAAGAAAAAAGAATGTCAGATTTTATCTTTGATTTGAGGAATGAACCTTTGTTGCATCTAATGACTATTGAAATCTAAAGGAAGATTTTTATCCCATTATTTTTAGGCATTCTGAAGACTGTGTTAAAGTTTAAATATTTTATTCTTATATTTGCATATCATATCACTTAATTTCTATGAATTCATGATAAAACTCTTAATGAAAAGCAGAGGAATGGAAAGCTTTCTCAAAGATGAAGGAATGACAAGAATATATTCCTAGAGAAAAATAATAAGAATTAATTCAACAATTTTGAAGATGAAATGTACTCCAAACATCATGCAAATTTTTATTGGGAATTGTAAAACTCAAGATATTGGAAAAAAGAATTTATCAGTCTCTAAAAAACTTACACTGGTTTTTATTTTTGTCATAGAAAAGGGTCCTTGTAGAATCTCTGAAGTCAAATAATCACAGTTAACAGTTCTGCCTCTTGTAAAAGTTCGGCCTTTTGTCTTTCCTTTCCTCCTCCCATTCCCAATAAAATGAACCTCAAGCGGGTCTCACTGTATGGAATTCCCCTGACACCTTGAGCAACAGGATTTGTGACATTTTCATGCTCCTAAAATGTGCTCAGAGGGCAGAGAAGAAATGTTTGCCTCTCTAGTTCTGTGTAGCAAATCTGGACAAAAGATCAGTCCCTGGCATGGCTGTGGGGCTGAAAGTCCTTTAATGATGCCTCTCCTGTAGGGCAGTGTGGCATGTGAGCAGGATGAGGGAAAGGCATTTTCTTACTGTCATTGTGCCTGTGCCATTGTGTGGGTGCTCTAGGTCTCAGGAGGTCAAACAGAAGGTTCAAAATGCACCCCAGCATGACCCTCCCACTTACTCGTGGATGCATTTGTTTGTTTATACTTATTTTTAATTTCTATATTTATATTTGTATATGCACTTATATGTATATCAAACTTTTATCTTCTATCTCCTGCTACTGCCTCATAAATCCTTAATCCTCTCCAAACTCTCCAGACCAGCACCTGCTCCCCACCAGAAGCTGCCCAAATGGCCTGAGTTTGGTGACACCATCACAGTGCCAGATCACCCCTCACACCTTATCCTGCCTTCCTCCCAAAATCCCTTTCACATTCTGTGCCACTGTCACCATCTGGGGAGTCCCCTCTATACCTGCTGGTCTGCATCAGACCTCTGTGCCACACAAAACCTTGTGGATGGGTGGTTTTGGGTGTTTTATAACAACACGCACACACAGATAGACAGGTAGAGTCTGGGGAACATAGGATGTGTGCTCTGCTCTCACTGATACTGATAGCATGCAGATATAACTGTTTTTCTGTTGTAGTCTGGTCAGTGCCACAGCTTTAGATATTCTCTTATGCCTTTGAAAACTTTTGGTCACGAAGGATATTAGTCTGCCTTTTCAGACTTTGGTGCCAGAGTCCAATGCAACAGGATGGAGACAGAGGAGGGGTAGTGTGGGACATTAGACACAGTCAGTCACTGTGCAACGTGTGACAGTCCCCTCGACAAGGAACAACAAGTTACAGCTCTGTAAGCACCTCCAAACCTTGCAGTGAGTGTGTGCCTGCTTCCTGATGAACTGGCACCACCGCTTTGGACAAAGCTTGAAAAACCCATGTGACCCACTCACAGGACATCCTTTTTCATAATATAAAATAATTATCATATAAATTCTACTGTAAGGATACAGCTTGTATCCTCACATAATGGGATCCTTTAACTTTGGAATTGTCCTGAATAACTGAAAGCGTGTTAAACATTTTCTAGTAATACTTTTCAAAATAAAAGTAAAAAGATCTTAAAAGAATAGTTTGGACTCTCAGGCACATGAGGTGATTCTTGGCATGTCCTATTCAGGGCCAGGAACTGGACCTGATGATCCTGATGGGTCTCTTCCAACTTGGCATATTTTATGATTCTATGATTCTTGCATGGTGATACATTTTGGATCAAAACACTTAGCCAAAAATGGCTACTTTTTTCTCTGTCATAAATCTTCGTACACCAGTTCTTTCAACTCTTCAATTTTTGAAATGAAAGGAAAACAAATGAAATAAATTTATGCAGAAATAAATAAGAAAATAAGAAAATAAAAATCAGATAATAATGAGATGGAAAAGTTTGAATTAAACAGTGTGTAAGCATTATTTTTAGTTTGTTTGATTTCTCTTAGAAAACACACATAAAATCTTTCTACTTAAAGGGAAAGTCACTACAAAAAGTAAAATTTTTGATATGTTTGATGTGTTGCTTTTCAGCAAAGTGGTGATTGATGGAAAAACTATAAACAGTTCTTATTCTACTGAAGTCTCTACTGCTTATTTTGAATCACCACATGAATTTTACAGATTAGTTGTAAATTGTCTAAAATAAGCATTTCATCAGTTTAGAATCTGACACTTTGTGTAAGTGACAATAGAGAGGAGTTTTACAATTATTTGCTTTATTTACCAACTACATAAGTTTTTATCTTCTTCAGTACATTTACACAAAAGCAGGTTAATCCTCTAATTAATCTCTTTGAACTTTTTTTACTTTTATAATGATTCTTATTACTTTTCATGGAACAGTCACAACTTATGTAACTTTATATTTAGTTTGGATAACCAGAGCACTGCTGCAAGTCTGTGGTCACACCCCATCATTACCCTTTCTCCCTGCTGAAAAATGACTTTTTTTTTTTCCTACTTAGTTTCCTGTCTTTAGCTCTTCTTACTCCCTAACAGCACTTTATCTTTCACATCATGACAACTTATGTTCTCTACTAGCATCTTATAGTGTACTTTTTCAGAAGAATTTGAAAATCTGATGAATTACAGATTCAAATTGATCTCTGAATGTGTAAGGTCCAGGAAACAAAAAGGGAATTTATTGTTTTTTGAGGTTGGGATTGGAGGCACTTGAGATAGTAGTTTATGTTTGGACTCAAGTGTTCATTATTTCTTATCAGTGAAACAGTCTCACAACTGTGAGTTTGGTAGCTTTTCATTTGTAAGGTTCAAAATGGCTAACAATCTCTTGTTACAAAGTCTTTTAAGACTAAACTATCCAATTAAGAAAGGTAATTTAGATTATTTTCTCTTTTAACTCAATAACTGATTTCTCAAAGCCCGCAATGCGGACTTTTCTGTTTGATTACAAAACATCACCCAAACTCATGAAGAAGAAGGAAAGAAGAAGGGAAGAAGGCAAAGAAGAACAAATTGCCTCTCCCTTAAAACCTCCATCTTGCTTCATATTTTTTTCTATGTTCTAAAATCCCAAACTCTAAATTTTCTACCTTGTGATGTTACACACTTTTAACTAACTGTAGTGGGGTTACACATCTGTAACCCCACTACTATCAATTAATTTTTGAAGTCTTCTCCACAGCTTCAGATCAAATGCAGTGTTCTCTTGTGAGTCTGTGCCTTTAAGCACAGAAAGTTTAAAATTCTCAGCATCCAGGATTCCAAAAGGAATTAGCAGGTAAAAGTAACTTTGTGTTACACCAGTAAATCATAAACTGACTAGTTTGCTTACTTAAAGAAATACTTTGCCTTCTACAGGAAAGACAGGGACTCTGACACATGACATGGAGTCTGAGGATTTTATTTTGATGGGCATTAATGCACCAAATCGCTTATCTCTTAAAAAAAAAAAAAAAAGAAAGAAAAATATCTCTCCTAAATGTCGAAGTTGTTTCTCTGCTTTTTAAAGTAGCAGACCTAGGTCTGTGTGCCTGATGAATGGTGGTGGGAAGGGGATGAAAACAGCATGGACACTAAAGAATGGAGATGAAGCATAGTTCTCCTACTGTCTCAGGCTTATGTCCACAGATACTCATGACCGAAAGGCTTTGACAGGAGATTTGTAGAACCAGAATGGGAAATATGATTACTGCTGTGGGCAGGCTGTACCTGACTGCCATGAGATAAACTGCTGATATTTACATTATGGCAGTGCTTGGGGGGGGTCCAGTTGGATGCTAAGGTGTATTTCACTGTGTGCCTGCACATAGAAAAGAGGTGTCTTGAGGAATGCTTCAGCCACCTTAGATTTGGAACCAAACCCATCATTGCCTTCTTCCCTGGCACTGAAGTGAGAGCTATTTTCTTTGCTGGATTCAAGTGGGAACTGAGTGTCACCAGAAACCTGGGTGATAAATTGATCTGATTAGGAAATAGTTGCCTTCTTTCTTCATCCCCTTCTCTCACATGTCAGAAAAACTGTGGCTAAAACCCCAAACATTTAAGAAATCCATGAGGAATTAAAATGTAGTTTACCATGAGATGATAACACTGTGCCATCTGACAGTTGTAGTTCATGGATGTGAAAGTCTAGGTGACCCTAAAGGAAGCAAATATTAAGCTATCTTTCCCAAATCTACTGTAGTTTCCTTACTGTCATGGCCTCTGAGACATTGCTGCCCCCAAGGTCCTACAACCAGAGTGTGTGAAGGAGAGGGAAACCCAGCACAGGACAATTTGTTCTGGGAATACACTTCTCTTTCTTAAATTTTTCCTTCAGGGCAATTTAAAATTTCTTTTAAGCCTTGAAAATTATATTCATCTCCCTTCCACTGTTTCTTTTATTTTCAATGTTAATTCTGTAATGAGATCTTTTAATACTCCAACTCTCCTCCTAGATTTCCCCCCTGGCTTTCTTAGTGTTTATCAATGCAAACTACTAAATAAGAAAAATACAGAGTTGGCTCCCAAAATAACATCTGCAGTGGAGAACCTGTAATAGCAGCAGATTACATAGGAATACCCAAAGTAGCTCTAAAATTTGAACATTTGGATGCAGCTAAGATTTATGGAGCAGCTTTTATAGCAGCTGCAGGGCCCTTTGCTGCTACTGCAGGCTCACCCTTGTCCAGTGCTAAAACTGCAGTGAGAATTCAACTGGACACTGTGACTGCTTTTCCAGGAGGTGCAATGGTACCTTTGGCTAGAGTGGAGACAGAACCAACAGAGATGATAAATCACTGCAAGCAGCAAAATTGTCTGGAAGTTAAGAATACAAAATGAAGCCGTTCTCACCTGCAAATTTCCATTACAAGGATGAGAGCTTTTCTAAAACATAATATTCTTGAAGGATAAAAAAGACAGTGGTTCCCATGGTGATGAGAAAAAGGATATTGGAATGAAAATGTGGAGGTCTCTTGAAATAACTAGCAAACAAATCTGTAAAGTTGATAATATGGTAAGTAAACACAGAACTATGGTAATCAAAAGAAAACTATTGAATCAAAAGAAAGGCACAAGATATGGGCTGTTCTGAGGGTCAGGAAACATTCTGTATTGTGGTGGTTAGATATATATGACTTTTGTTTGTGGGAAAGCTATATTAAATTTTGAATAAAACTATGAACCTATTTTTTGTTGCTAGAGATGATTGTATATTTACCCCAAACTGTTTTGGATTTAAAAAAAAAAAAAACAACGCTTAGTTTTCCATGAAAGTGGTTTACATTACCTTATTAAAGGCCTCTTAACTTTTCAGAAATTGCCAAAATTATATTGCCTTTTTATAGGTTGTGAAATATATTGATTCTGAATTTATATATTCAGGATTTCCAGAAATCATAGTGATGGTATAAAGTTTAAGATCAATCTTGTATTCTCAAATGTACTAATATTTTCAATGCAGCACATTCAGACTAAATATCTTTGAGCAGATATGTTGTTAAAAGAATATTTCTATAACATAATTTCCCCTTTCTCCCAAGAAGATAGTACATGTTAAAGAATTTATGCACATGGACTTTTAAACTAATTCTTCAGCATGGTAAATCCCCAGCTAATTTTCAAATTTTCAGACATGTTCAATCACCAAATTTGATGTCCAATCACCAGATTATTTGATCAAATGCCAGATTTGAGGCACAGTGAAAGAATAAAAAAATCATTCTGTGATTTTGCCAAAGAAATAAGACAAATGAAACCTAAGTACAAAACTATTTGGCAGAAGAAATATATTTCCTATAAAAGAAAATGTAAAAATGCTTCCAGTGTGGGAGAGAATGTGACCTGAGAAAGAAAACAAGGAGATTGAGGATAAGAGCAACCTGAGATCATATATCTGTATCACTACCTGGTCAAAAACTTCACAGATTTATCTGGGCTTTGACAATATAAGAAAGGTTTGATAGAAACAAAATTTTTTAGTCTCCAACAGCCTGGGAAGAGCACTGTAGGGGGTTGGGTTAGCATGGGTGCTGTATTATGCTTTTTAATTGAAGCTTGATCAAAATGTACCCTTTAAAAAATATTAGCAACTCCCTTACTTGCCTTATTATTCCACTTCGAAAAATCCACTCAACTTTGTCTCAGAGTCTCTCAGCTGCTGATGGATTTAACCAGGCAGCCTTCTTCACATCTTTCTGCATGTGTGTTCTCCAGCTTTCAGGATCTCATGCAATTCCAGAGAGAGAGCATTTAGAACTAATCTATCAAATGACCTCACACAGGAAATAATCCATGTTATTCAATTTCCTTTGCCATGGATTTAGCTTGCAGACTTGATATACAAAATCCTCATTTTGGTGTACTAAACAAGATCAAAGATGGCTCTGACTATTCCAAATTCCTTTGAAAAGCTAATCTGAGTCATTATGCTCTAGACAACTTCTCTCCTAGGACGCTCTTTAATGAAGCATTATTCACCATAGCACAGGATCTACTCAACTAAAATAAGCCCAAGCATTTTAGAATCTTACAGCTGCTGTAATTAAGCAAACATTGTCAGACCAAACTTTTCTAAAACCATGGATCCTAAATTTTCTTTTTGCTATTTATATATGTATTAAATTTAGTGGATCAGTCAAGAACATTTTCAGAAACATTTTAAAGTGAGATATAATTATCTGTTACCAATATGCAAAAAAATTTAATAGGGAACCTAACCAAATTCAGTGTTATGATTAAAAGCACTCTTGAGTTCATTGCTTTGTTCAAGCAGAAAGCAAGAAATGGTCTTATGAAATGATAGGGCTTGATCCAGTGGAACAGAATTAAATTGAATTGAAAATGAAAGTAAATTGAAATCTTTAAGGTCTTTGTCTTTCAGAAGGTAATACTGCAGTTAGAGGTAGCATTAAGGGCATTGGATTTCTTCTGAAAATATCCCTTGCCTGAAGAATATCTCTTCAGTACTCCAAACATAGTAGCTGTTGGTACTGAAACATTCAAAGTATTGTCATGAAAATATTCATAAGACTACTGCTTGAAAAGACAAGGATCCATCTTCCGTAAGAGAGTCGGATTCCATTATCTGATTTCCTTTAAGAAAACATGTGGGTAAGTTTTCATGTTTATTTATAGCTGCTGCTTTCATTATATCTTGCTTTCTTATGTGCCATTTCATGCATTATGCAGGAGAGAAAATGAAACAAGACCCAGAACATGCCTGAATTTCACCAACTTAAATCCCCTGAAGTATTTGTATTTTGTGCCGCTGGTGGGAGAGGCATGGGCTGAGCTGGGGGTACCCAGGAGCAGGCTGTGCTTCCTGTCTGCTGAGGAGGAGGAGGAGGAGGAGGGCATCAGCGCCCATCCTCTGGGGAGTGCACTGAAGAGGCAGCATCCAGGGGATTCACACTCAGCCAGTGATTCTGTGGCAATACACAGAGAGCCATGCCTGGAATATAATCATTTTTACATCCACAAGGGAACAAAACTCAGTGGCTTTCACTCTCGTTATCCAGACAGCCTTAAAATGGTACTGCATCTAGTCAGCTGGACAGAATTTCCAGTTGCAGGTGCTTGGTGTCTCTTTCAGCATGCCTCTGATAAAGTGCAATTGATAGGATGCCTGTGTAGATTAACAGCACTGGATATGACTGACCAATTCTTACAATTCCTTTTAGAAGTGTAAGGACACCCTTTGATTTTAACATTGATTTAAAATATACATTTTTTCTCTTTTCATTGTCTAACTTCTAGGATTTTAAAAAAAATCATCCCCCTGAATTTACATGACTCTATCTATCCTTCTGAATCCACCCAGACTTCAAGATAATTTTTTTCTTTTAACATTTGGTTTCATCACTCTTCTGTACACTTTCTGTAGCCTGAGAAAGCACCATAAGGCATTTTATTACAGGTATTAATATGACATCTGATTAATGCAGCCACCATTATAATTAAAAAAGCCCTTGTTCCAAGAAGATAATTGCATTTCCTTTTCTTTTGATTCAATTATATTAGTATATTACCCTTACATTTCAAATTTCCATTTTTAAGTTGTTACATTATTGTAACAAATTTTGATTGCTTTGCAATTTTGAATGTTTTTAAAGATTATTATTGGTCCCAAAAATTAGACAATCAAGAGAAAACACATATCTCCAAATAGAAGAAGCTGCTGTTACAAATACTAGTACCAAATTTTTTCTCTAATCCTGGACTTCAGCCAAAAATCCACAAGTGAAAATGAAATGCTGAATAGATTTTAAAAATGAATCACTTTCTGCTACATGGCAACTAATACTGAGCTTTCTGAGAGAACCTGTCTGAGGGTATGGCAACCTTCACTGTAGCTTCTGTGAACAGAGCAGATCTAAATAATCTTTTGGGTCAATTTCTGTCAAATATAAGAACAAAACCATTAGCATTTTAACATGAGCAGAGTGAAAAAGTTACTGAGAATGATGTCTTTTCTTCAGCTGACATCTTCTAACCATGGCTACCACTCTCAGGCAAGAATGATGCTTTAAAAGGCATATGCAAACATGTTATTTTGGGAAAATCCGAACCATAAATAACCTCTCATGCAATGTCATGGTTTGACACTGGCACAATGCCAGTGCCCCATGAAAATATACTTCCCTGGTGTTTGCTGTGAGATGTGACCAGGAAATAAGCAAAGCAGGCCTCTACCTTAGAAAAAAAAGTTTATTAACTAAACTACAAAAGGAAAAAAACCACACACACACACACGCACACACACACCTGGAAAATGAAAACTCCACAAAAAGCATTTCCTCCTCCCCCCACCACATTTCCAATACATCTTCCAAATTTCAAGTCTCCATCCATCACCCTGTAAATACTCCATTCCAGTCCATCAAGAGGAGAGGAGTCCTTCTTGGGGCCATGGTGACCTCTTCCTTGCATGCCCAGCGCTCTCACCACTGGACAATGAACAGAGCTGCTTCAAGGGTTATCCTTTTAAGGGTGCTTTGACCAGTTCCAAAAGAAAGCACAGTTTTCTCTCATCTCGGGACCTCTTGTCCCCCCCATACTTGTCTACCCCCTGGGGCCGGGGGGTCTCCAAAACTGAACCCTCTCAGTTCTGAGCCATCGCCTCCCCCCTGCATGCAGCCTCTGTGTCGCGAGGAAGCATGGTTCTGTCCATGGCTGTACCAAAAAGAGTCCAGCAACCAGCTACTCCATCATCCCTTTCCGGCCTCTTCTTTACTCTCCCAGCCTCACTCACTGCTCCAACTGTCATTCTCTTGCCCATTTCCTCTTTATCATCCACTCCATCTCCCCTCCGGGAAAGGTCCAAATGCTCTGTGAGGTCTTCATTGTCCAGGAAGGGGTTAACAAACTCCTGCACTCGGCCAGGCTCCTTCCCTGCTGCACTCCCCCTTCCCCCCTCCTTCTTCACAGGCCGATATCACTTCAAGGCCACAGGCCCATACCAGCTTTCTCTCTCTCATCTTCTAGCTCGGGGGCTGCCCAAATCTTCTCGGGGCCTCTCTCCCTCTGTCTCTCCTGGGGGGGGCTGCCCAACGCCTCCTGGTGCCCCCACCACCCTTCCATCTTGAGGGGTCAGGCCTACCTCTGCCGGGCCGCAGATTTTCCCCTCCCCTGCCCAGCTCGAAGCCAGGCAGGGGAGGCCTTGCCTCTTTGCTGGCCGGAAATCAAAGAGAGAGCCCAAGGGAGTGCTCTGCTTCTAACCCCTGTGTTCTCAGAGGCGCATCCACCCTCAGTGGCCAAGCCTGGTGTCAATTTAAAATCTGAACACCTATTGGCCTCTGGCCACTCCATTCCCAGAAAACCTGCTTCCTGTAAACCCACGACATGCAATCACAGAATAATTTAGGTTGGAAAATAATTCTAAGATCATTGAATTCAACCCCAGCACTGCTAAGTCTACCATGAAACATGTTCCCAAATGCCACAACTACATGTCTTTTAAATACCTCTCGGGATGGTGGTTCAACCAGTTCCCTGGGCAGTCTGTTCCAACACCATACAACCCTTTCCTTGAGGAAAATTTTCCTGACATTCTCAATCTACACCTTCCCTGGTGCAACTTGAGGCCATTTCCTCTGCTCTTGTCACTTGTTATGTGGAAGAAGAGTCTGACCCCCACCTTGCCCCAGCCTCCTTTTAGGCAGTTGGAGAGAGCAATGAGATCCCCACTGAGTGTCCTTTTCCTCAGGTTAAACACCCCCAGCTCTCTCAGTGCTCCTCATCACACCTGTGCTCCAGACCCTTCCCCAGCTCTGCTGCCCTTCTCTGGAGACACTCAAGCTTCTCAAAGTCCTTCTTGTAGTGAGGGGCCCAAAACTGGACACAGGATTTGAGGTATGGCCTCACAGTGCTGAGCACAGGGGACAATCCCTGCCCTAGTTCTGCTGCCACACTATTGCTGATCCAGACCAGGTGCCATTGGCCTCCCTGGCCCCCTGGGCACCCCTGACTCATGTCCAGCTGCTGTTGATTGGCATCTGCACATCCTTTTCCTCCAGGCACATTTCCAGCCACTCTTCCCCAGCCTGGAGTATTGCCTGGGGTTATTTGTAATTCGAGGGCAGGACCTGGCACTTTGCCTTTTTGAACCTCCTAAAACTCGCTTTGGACCATCCACACAGCCAGGTCAGATCTCTCTATAGAACATTCCTACCCTCCAGCAGATCAACACCTAATCACCTGTCTGCTCCCCCCCTCCAGATTATCAGTAAAGAGGTGGAACAGGACTGGGGCCATTACTGAGCCCTGGGAATGCCACTGATGACTGGCCCCAGCTGGATGTAACTCCATCCCCCATCACTCTCTGAGCCAGGTCCCATAGCCAGTTTTTACCCAGGAAACAGCACCCACCCAATCCAATAGCCAATTTCCTACAGGAGAATGGTGTGGGAAATAGTGTCAAAGACTTTACTGAACTCCAGGTAGACAACATCCATGAAATTTCCTTCCTCCAGTGAACAGGCAACCTTGTTGTAGAAGGAGATTTGGTTGGTCAAGTAGGACTTACCCTCCATAAATCCATAAATCAGGCTTGGCCTGATCCCCAGATTGCCCTACTCATGATGGCACTCAGGATGATGTGTTCCATGTCCTTCCCTGGCACAGACTGACAGGCATTCTCCTTCTAGACCTTCTTGTATATTGGCATCATATTTGCTGAATTCTGGTCAACTGGAACCTTCTTGGTTATCCATGATTGCTGGTAAATGACAGAAAGTGGTTCAGTGAGTTCTTCCATCTTCCTCAGTATTCTCTGAAGCCAAAGGAGGTCTAAAAGACTCACTTGGAGGACTCTCAGTCTCCAAAACAAGCCAAAGTCTGCCCTACAGAAGTCCGAGCTGGAAGTGGTGCTGACCATGCTTACTTCTCTGAGAATTGAGAATTTCTGATCGCAAGCTGGCTGCCAAGCATCATGTCACCCACCAATCCCTCTCTTATCCCAAACAGCAAGTCCAGCAGAGCACCTTCCTTAGGTGGGTCCCTGACCAGCTGTATCAGGAAGTTATCTTCCACACACTCTAGGAAACTTCTACGTTATTTCCTTTCTGCTGTGAAAATTTCTGAAGTGTATTTCCAGATGTCTTACCAGATGTCTATCTGATAAGCTGAAATCTTCCATGAGAACAAGGACTAGTGAGACTTCTCACAGCTGGTTACAGAATATTTCATCTTCCTCTTCCTCCTGGGTGGGAGGTCTGTAACAGTTGTGTGAATCATCCCACCACATCTTGTGATGACAGCTATATGATCATTTTCCAGTTGCACAATAGTTTCCAGTTTCTCCTGTTTGTTGTCCCTGTGCATTAGTGTAGGGAGATTTCAGCTGGGCTGTTGATCCCACCACTCTTTTGAATGCCTAATTGCCCTAATTCCTGTGTGATCTGTCTCAGGCACTTCCACAATTCCTAACACATCAATAACTCTTGTGTCTTTACTGTTTCTTAGATCTCCAGCCCCACTGAGACAGCAAACCAAAGGACATCACCAGCAACCATCCCTCAAATACTGGTGTGGTGTCCCCAAGCTTATCTTGAGTGAGTTTGGTTTTATCCCTTTTCCCCTTCAAATCCATTTAAAGTTCTTTCCCTGACCCCTAATATGTCCTGTGCAAAGATCCTTTTCTCTCCTTGAGATGGGTATAACATGTCAAACATGCAACCTGCGCTTAAATCTCACTCTCTTGTGAGGAACTTCTGACTGTGGCAAAGCTTGAAAAGCCAGAGACCTCCTGAGAGTTATTCTGGGAAGAATCAATGATATCCAGCTTTACTTAAATTAGCACAATAGCTAGATGATTGGTGAAATTGAGGTTATAAGAATCACACACAAGTTAGTTATTTTTTTCTTTTACAACTTGAAGGTTTTTCATTTTCCTTCCTGCCCACACAATCATTTTTGTTAAAATTCTTCCACAGAAAGAATTTGTGTTTCTGGAAAAACATAAAACTGACATTTTGGAGACATTATCATCCCTGCATGTGCACAGAACAAGGATCAGCACACAAACAAAAATACAAGTATCAATGTACTTACTGCCCTAGAAATTAAGTGTCAGTCTGACTCTGAACATTTATAAATCAAAGAAGTATGAGATTATTATCCACTTGGCTCCTTCTCCTTCAGGGTACCCAGAAGCATGCCAATTAGTGCCAGCTGTGCTGTCAGCTATTCATTAAATCTATCAGGAAACTGCTCTGAGATTCAGGGGTTTCATTAATTCCTCTAAAATCATCAGAGCAGGTGCTTTCCTCGTAGTGGGAAATTCGAATGCTTCCTTTCAAGACAGCTCATATATGTTTCAGTATGGTAAATAATAATGTTTTTGAGGGCTATAAATGGCAGAATGCATTGCTTTCTTTGCTCTTGCCTAATGAAGTAAAGCAACAGGCACTTACTGGCAGTCATGGCCCTGAGTCCTCTCTGAATCTCACCATGCACATCCTGCACCTGGGCATGTGCTGCAGTCTGGTCAGGCATAAGTTCAGAACAAGTAAGCAAGAAAAATGACAGTAAAAAAAATCCCACCCTCAAGGACTTTCCTATACTTCAGGAAAAAGCAGATGGGATTTGCCCCCTTTCCTGCTCCCCAGAGGGGTGCCCTCAGCACCAGCCAGCTGACCCTACAGAGCCTCCTCTCCTGAGGTAATTGTCACTGCAAAACTTCAACTATTTTCTGTTCTGGGATCCACTTGGATACATTCCCCCTTAGCAATAGAAATGACTATGGATTATTTTCCTCTTTAGTTTAAGACATTAAGGATAGAAATTTAATGCTCAATCCTTTTTCCTGACTGACACAGTATGGATGTTATTATTATCCACATAAAGATAAAAGTTTCTTGCATGTCTTGGATCCCAACAATTGCATTTTCCTCCAGAAAGAAAGAAACTCTTCACATTTTGTTTTATGAAACAGGAATATTTGCAATGGTGCCTGTTATTTCATATATCCCTTTCAGTATATTTGCTTTGTACGTATTTCTATCATATAGCCTTTGTCTTGTAAGCACATTTAAAAGGTTGCCCATTGAAGTCCATCACAAATAATTCTTATAAATTTTTTAAACGTTTCTTTTCTCTTAATTACTTTCTTTAGACAGAATGACAGAAAATACTACTGGTGCTAGGAAAGCAACAATAACTGTTATAATCTAAGCATCTCCATCTAAGCTCATCTTTATTTTTCCTATTTTCTTCTTCATGTTTGCAGAGCCTTAGAGTCAAGACCTGAGGCACAGAAAAATTTGCCTCTGCAAATTATATGTGCACGGGTGATACTTTTTCTTCTTTTCTTCTTAATGAAGACATTTCAATTTGCTTTTATTCATTCAGTACCCTGAAGTATGCATTAAACAAGTAGTCCCCATATTGTGATTTTGAATTATCACTTTTTTCAAATCTTTCAAAATGGGATAGGCATATTCACTATTAATAACTTTAATTTCACAGTATCCCCACTTGCACATTGCCATGATCTTACATAGCTTTAAGTGAAATTTGAGTATACACATATATTCATATGCATTACATGAAATCAAGAACCACCTCATAATGGTGATGCCTTTTTTTTTCCCTGAAATTTTTAAATGTAGATATCTACCAAATTATAGTTTCAAAAGTAATTGTATAGCTCTTCAGGATTCACAGTAAAATTCCCACTGACGCTTACAAGAGCAGAGTCAGTTTTGTGAGACCAACACTTCAAAAGCTTTGTGAAGACTCCATGCTGTACAAATGTTTGCAGGAGGAACCCAGGGCTTTTATCTTCCCAAACTGTAATTTGTTAATGTGTTAGACTGTGTTAACTCTGATTTTTTTTCTCTTTTTTGATGTTTAGGACAGATTTTTCTGTCACTTTTCCTCGGTGCTGGAAAAATAGACAACTTCAGAAAACATTTTACTATTCAGACAAGTGTTATTGACATCTCTTTTTGTCTAGAAGTTACCAAAGCTTTGAGTTTGCCGCATGGCAAATGCTTGCAAGGGTTTGGAATTGGACTGTGTCAGTCTTTATCCAACTAAGAGTAACTTCTGTCCATTTCTTGACAGCATTTATTCAACTGTATCCATGTGCTCAGGTGGCATTATCTATCCACAAAAGAATTTGTAATTATTAGACAAAAACTGTGTTCCTACTGACAAATGTAAAACAGGAACTAGCTCTGAGACTGGCAATGTTTTGTTATAACCCTGAACTTTTCCACTGCAGAACAGCGAGTTTCAGCTGATCAATTTTATCTGTGAAATACTTCTTCATGCCATAAGGAACTGTAGGGGAGGATGGACACTTTTTAAAGAACACATGGGCACTGCTGCCAAAATGTCTTTTACTTAAATAGGATTGGAGTCCACATTTAATGATGAAAGTGCTTATATGTGATGAAAAGGCTTCTATAGTTGCATTGCTTTTCTGATTAACACTTCCCACAAAATGAACAAAAAGCAATGAATTTTATTTAACAGCTCCAAAATTATGACAGAAAATAAGATTTACAGTGCTTTAAATCTTTCTTTTTCTCCTAAAAGAATTAAATTCTTTGCCTAAAATACTAAAACCTAATTTCTTAAGTTCAGTTGATAAGAGGCATGAGAAATGAGGCTTCCAATCTTTTAGGAGCTAAAGCCATGGGTAAAGTATCTCGTCCTGAGGGTCCCTGCCACAAAGGGCAAAAGGCTGAGAAGAGCTGTCCAAGGCAGCTAAAAAGAGTAGGTGCCTCATTCTGGCTGTGGTTCTTTCTCTTGAGCCTGATTTGAGATGACGAACTCACATTGATCCTCTCTTACACAGAAATACCTGTAGCTTTCCAAGGAGAGAGATAAGCAGTGATGGGCAGAGGAACGAGGATTTTAGAAACCCACACCACCATGGTCCACTTTAATGAGGCAGGGACCCTCTCTGCCTGTGTGCCTGTGCCTGATTTGCAATAATTATGTACAAGAAGAACTGAAATCTCAGACCCTCCATAGCCTATGAGAGGTTATGTGCTGATTTTATGTGCTGATGGAAATGGGTTTTCAGTCAGATCTCGGGAACTTTTTTCACAAATACATTTATTAGATTGGAATGTAGTTTACCATAGGAAGTGTCAAATGCAATAATAGAAATTCACTTTGAAAGCTTTTTTCCATTCAGCTTCTGCCATCCTATGAATATTTTGGTTTCCATTTCAATCAGAGACTAGGAAATTACATGTGTGAGGTCCCCTATTTGGACGAACTCTGCCTTATTAAATATCATGTATTTCACAAAATCATGAAACATTTGGTTTAAATGGTTTAAATGATGCAACAATTTTTAACAACAGTGAAAATAATGAGAAAATAGACAGTGTATACTTTTAAATATATAGCCACTGTTGCATGCTAGACCCAACTGACAGGAGAATGTAGTAAAATCACAATTATATTCTCAATGTTACAGGGAATCATTGTCACATTTCTAAATAAATGAAACTAAATGAAGCATTCCAATTTATATTAAAAAAAAAACCCACAAAATTTTCTGTAGAGAAAGTAATAAAACTTTTTTTAGCTAGCACTACTTCTGAAAACTTCATTTATGAAGACCATTAGTCTGACCTCATTTACCAGCACAGAATTCACTTCCAACTGATTATAGTAGCAACTTATCTGTCATGCTCTTTTGAAATAAAAAGAACAAGGAAAAAAATGAATCAATGTAGTAATTATATTAAAATATCTACATTTTTCATAATTGGTTTTATATGTTAACAAGAGAGAACGATGTAACCAATGAAGTAATTACTTGCTTCTATCTGATCCCTATTTTTGTAAGAAACAAAGTCAAACCCTGAACTAATTATTTTAAAATTCTTCTTTTACTTACTTTTTATATTCTGGAGCCTCAAATTGATGTTTTCAATGGAATAATTAAGCTAGATGCTCCTCTCTTCTGCATATATTCATGCAATGGGTGTTGAAGAGAGGAAACAACAAAGAGGTCAATGAACAGACTACTGTAGAAATTGAAACCTTCCTACTCTTTCCTGCTTGGGTGATCTATCCTAGGCTGAAAGGAAATAAAATTCAATGCCTTTACTAACACAGCTTTAGCTGGGGTCTAAAGGCAACATTCTTGCTGCTCCCTTTAGCTGTGGCTAAAGGCAGTACTGAATTTTATTGCCTTCACAGCTGCACATACATGTTAATACCAGAGCCAGGTGAGCCCTGTTTGACTTCTGAAGTGTATAGAATTTGCTTGTGTCTCAGGGACACAGAAGGGATTTCTGAATTCAGCTACAAGTCAGTGTTCTGGGAAGTCTGGTGGCTGCTTGGATTCTATTTCCATGCTTAATAACATAGACTGCTTCAAAATTATTTCTTTGTTCAAGAATGTAAGGAATTAAGACACCATAGTCAATTATTCAGGTCCTGTAGTTTGGAACTGTTACTGAAAACTAGCTTAGATTCAGTCCTAAGTCAAAATTTAACTCTGTGAATACCTACATATATGTATAGATACATATATTTAATACAAATATATTCTATACATATATAGATCTTTACATCTACACACGTGGAATCATGCCCACTCATGCACCACAGAGACTGCTATTACCCCAGAATGACAACGAAATTCAACTTACCGACAACTGCCTTTGCCCAGCCAGGACCAGCATTGAATTCAAAGCAATCGTTAGTCCCTGCTCTCCTAAAATGAATTCCTGACTCTGAATTAACTGTCATAACCTTGAGACTCACATGTGTCTCCCTTAAACATTCCTATTGTCACTTATCCTCAGTTTGGTATTCGAATTTAGGATATTTCCTATGTAGGCACTTGTGGCTGCAATCTACTCTGGAGCAAATTACTGCTACAGCAGAGTACCTCATTATCCCCTTGGCTGATGGCAATACATTGTTACAAGCCCTTACTTTTGTCCTGTGGTATTTGAGAAAAAAATTTGGCATTTCGGGGTTTGCTGAGTCCTAACTCCAAATCTAACACCAACATCAACATGAAGCTTCCAGAGGTGCCATAAGTCCTACCTGCTGTCAGAAAGGTGCCACAACATTTTGCACTTTTAGAGGCCTTGTGTGAGTCCTCCTTCCTTGAGCTTCCCAACAGATGATTGAGGTCTCTTGCCTTTAACCTCAGCCAAACCCATAATGCAACTTTAAACATAATTAGTCTACAAAACTCCATGGGTAAATAGCATATCCTGAAAATCAGATTTTGAATTGTTTGTTTCTGCTGATGCCTCTGATCCCAGTATTAACTGCTTAAGGGGATACAGAAGTTAATGTACCTGATCAACTGCTGCTTTCAGCTTGAGAACTGATCCATACCAAAATCATGGCCTAGTTACACCAATACACGTTAGGACCATAAATCATAATTTCAATTCCTGCTGACACCCAGGATCTTGACTCCATATATTTGGAAGGCTACAGACACAAACCTAGGTCTCACACTGTAATCTATCTCTGGACACCAAGTAGCTTTCTCTGCTTTTCTGAACTCCAGCAGCCTTCCTTTTCCTGTTCAGGACTACCCCTCAAGTTAAAACTACACCACCGCAGCTCAGCCCAATCCTACAAGCCTTGTGTATTGCTTCCCTCAAAAAGCAAAAAGTCTGCCCTTAGCCCAGAGATGAGCATATTCCTTGTTACTAAATGTAAAACTTTTTCTGACCATAGCAATAATCATAGCTATTCAGTCTTTCCTGCCCTCACCCCTGAATTGAAGCTGAGCCACATCTTCTTCATCCAGAATTTACCATAAAACATTAAGATTTTCTGTAAATTTTCGTCATCTTAGACACAAGGATAAAAGATGATTTAAGAAGTAAAACTATTCATTTAGACATCAAATTTAAACTTTAATATATTTTGCTGACAAGTGAACCCATCCTGGTCCAAACTAAAGTATGATACTTATTTCTCTCCACCAGAGCATTCTCACCAGCCTTGTGTGACTAAGTTTACCCATTATTCTTCTCTTGTCCAAATTGTATCCAAGACATGAACTTTACTGCAATATTTTAAGCAGTCCTGTGACCTAAATCCTCCTAAAATATAACCTAGGCTAGTCCTCACTCTGAAACAATTGCACATGTTAGACCAGTAATTGTCTTTCTCAACTGTGAATGCTCTTCCCTCCTGCTTTGGCAAGCAGATGAGCACAGGGTAAGAACAAACAAGGTGTTATAGTTGGGACTGGCAAGATTTGAGTTAGAGCTAGATTTTGCAGTACCATTTAAGACAGCAGGGGTTGGGAGGAATGAACTTTAATATATGAAGTCCCTAACCTTCAAGTTAACCAGCATTAGAGGCTATCTTAATGAGTGATGGCTCAGAAGATGAACATGTATAAACATATAATCGTGTGTGAATTGGAAAATTATGTAGATACTTGGTCTTGATGATGAGTCAAAAAGAAAAATTAGAGAATTAGAGTTTTCTTTTTCTTTTTTTTTTTTTTTGTGGATGTATTATGGCTAGATTGCTGTTCTCATAGCTATTTATATAAATTTCCAGACAAAGTGATAGAAGTGGAAAACCAATGGGTAAAAGTTTATCTAATTAGAAATACTTGTGTTTTGCTAAAGAATAAGAATAATTCTTCTATATATAAAATAACAGTCGAACATTTCTTTGACCTCTGCAGGAACCGAGGAGGAGCTGGGTGTTTGATAGAAGGAATGGTTCATTCATTATTTGTGAGACTGTATTTTGACAATCCAAACATTACTTTTGATTAATGAAATAAAGCTGACTACTATTTCTATTAAATATACTTGATTCCTGCCTTTATGAATGCTGCCTGGGTCTCTTCTGAAACTGAAAATCTGAAAGCACAAGTTTCTGATCCAATGATCTGCTTGATTCTATAATGCCAGTATGACTGCCTCCAGGCCATCTGCAGCCTGTGACCAACATGAAGTCCAGGAACTGATAGAGAACTGGAGATACTGATCTTAACAGCAGGATTTTATCCAGCAGAATTTGTATTAGAATTTGTGATTAAGACTGGAGCTCATGACTGCTGCCCCTATGAGGGTGGAAGCTGGTTTTCACCCTGAAGCTCATCAGAACAACGGGGAAAGACTGATATTATAAGCACATATATATAACTCTGTGGATCTGTCATGATATAGATACATTTTGTTCTTTAAATCCTAGTCTTAACCCTAATGAAATTACAGTGCCACCACTCATCAATTCCTAACAGTCTTAAAACATTCACTCGTGAAAAACTCCTACCCCAGCCTCACAGGAATGAGTAATAAATCTCCCAGTGCCTTCTTGCTCTCCAGTCCTCTAACTCTAGTCCTAATCTCTTCCTGACAGTATACAGCCAAATCTGTCACTGGCTCAAGAATTAGCATTAAGCTGCACGTTAGTGCTGTGACTGACTCCTATGAAAATGCCCAGCTGGGACACTTTGTCAGACCAGGAGCTGTCAGGAGATTCCTGCTACCACTGCTACAGCAGCAGTAAAATTTAGCGCAGTGGAGACAGCTGTATATCTTGGTACTGCTAAGATCAATAAAGGTTGTTGCTGACATGGACAAATATCTTACACAGAATTCAGGGGGAGAATGAATTAGAACAGTTTTCATTATGGCTGTGGTTAGGCATGGAACAATCCCATGTTTCTGCCTGAAAATGCTGCATGCCTAAAGGTGATGAGCAGTCCTGGAAGAGGGAAGGTGAATCATGGGGTGTTTGAGGACTTCCAGATCATCCCTGGGAGAGGAGGAAAGGCTGGTTTGATCCTGCAAGATTCAGGGGAGGGATTATTTTAGCCCAGAGTTAGATCTCAGGATAGCAGAGGTTGAAGGACTTACTCCTGGATTAATTCTGCATCATTCAGCCTATAAGTTATACTGAGGGGTGAGTGCTTTGCTGTGATAAGGCTATTTTTAGGCCTGTAGTGGGGTTCGGGACAGCTGAAGTATGAGAATTTCAAGTATGAATTCTGCCTGGCACACAGAGTGGGACTTTTAGATACCTTTTGTTCTGGTCCTGCTTAGATGGAACTAATAAACTCCTACATTAAACATAGGTTTGGCATTAGGCTTTAGGAAGAAGAATTATTGTATTTTATTGTACTAAGTAGGAGTGAATGCCAACAGAGGGTTGCTGATTGACTTTGTTAAAGGTAGTGTTACATTTGAGTCAGACTTAGTGTCAGTCTTTGGGAAAACTGGCTGAATTTATCTGGGGTTAGCTTAATTGCTTGACTATATGAGAATAAACTAGCATGAGGTAAAACCCATGCTTTTTCTTTAGATTCAGATACTGCCACTGGAAATAAGTTATGGCTAGAAAACAACAAATCAAGTGAGCTATTTAGTTGTGATTATCACTTCAGTTAATCAAGGACATTACAGTACCTTGTTTTATCCCAATGACAGAATGTGGTTTAGAATTAAAATCAAGTCTGACCTCTGTATTTCACAGAGAGATCCTACAAAGCCTGCAGAGATAAGATGAAGGTCAATGCTAGCAGTGGCATTTGACATTTGATTGATATCAGGACTGGGGAAGGTCGCTGCACTTGCATTTAATGGTTGTGTTAGGGCAGGCACCTGAAAGAGCAGAGCCAGGTTTATCGATTGAATTTCTGAGATTAGCAGGGCTAGGATGATATCTTAAATAGGTCAAACTAAGTGCAGGGACTAACAAGAATTGCTGCTCTTCTGAAGTAAGTTTTTGATTAGAATTTGCTGTGTCAAGAACTAAAGAGCTGAGGCCAGCAGGCTGGAGAGGAGTCAAACTGAGAAGGTAGGCTTGTTGTTTGTTTTGGATGTAATTATCTCTGGGCTGTGACATACCTGATAGGATAACTATGTAGATTAAAAGAAAAAAAAAAGGGGGGGTGGAATAGTCCAAGTGATGAAGAATTCTCATAATACCCATGCCTTGAAACTCATTGCATAACCTTACCTTTATTACAATTTATAAAGCTCAGGCTACCACGAGTCCCTTTCACTTTGAAGCTGGAAATGTTGCATAGCTCAAATAAATGTACCAAGAACAGATTTACCCTGCTCAGTACAGCAGTGGATTTTAGCTAATAAGCATTCTGAAATTTAGAGCACTGGACAGCTCTGGCTGGGCACAGACTCATTCTGCACCTGAGGCACATCAGGACTTATTATTTCAGATATAGATGAGATTGCCCCGAAACACTTCACTGTTTTAAAGCAGATCTCAGGAAAAAACAAAACAACACAAATCAAACATGTCCCTCAAAAAATTAAAGTCCAAACAAAACACATAAATCTGATGATACAAAAGTTGTGAATGTAATTGCAAGAAAATTTGGAATTGATCATCCTTGTGTTTCTTTTCCAACTTAGAATATTCTGTGATCTGGAAATCAGAAAGTTAAGAATATGCTCCTTTGCAACCATGGCGTGACTATTGTAAATGAAATATGTGGAGTGCAGAATTTTCTACATATATGGGTTTTCCTTTCCTAATTATTTTTTTGAAAATAAAAACCAACTAGAAGAAATTATACTCATAATTTCACTACTGGAAATATTAATAAAATATAAATATCTACCTTTGTTTCAAATGGAACTTTCAGTTGAAGAAAATAAAACAAGTTTTTCTAAAATCCCAGAAATTTTAATTTTTATTATGACATAAACATTCAATATTTAGCCATACAGCAGTTGAAAGGATCTAAATTAATGTGTAAACTCATATAAAAACTTTGTAAAATGGTTCTGAACACTTGCTTTAAAGAGGGGTAGACTGAATTAAAATGAATTTACTAAATTTACTAATTTTCTCTATGAAATAAAAGGAATTACACTCTATTCAGAAGTCATGTGATGTCATTTTGGGAAGGATGTACTACCTTTTACATACACTGAGTAGGTGAAGCCCTATTTCAAAACCAGGAAAATTCAAGTGGCTGACCATGAGGATTTCTTTGCCTTTGTTCTGTGATGAGTGAGAATGTACACTTGTACTAAAGCAGCACAGAAACCTCCATTCCTACCCATGGAAACGTGGGGTAACCAAGGTTAAACATTCCAGGTGGGGCAGTAGGATTTAGTGCGGTGCCCCAGCCAGCAGTAGTTGCACTGATTTTACTTTTTCACGTTGTCACTGGCACCCACAGTGTTGCAAAGGTTGATAGAGCACTGAAGGTCAGGAAATGCCCTGAGGTTACAATACTGCACAAGCCACTGCTGCCCAAAACTCTGTTTCTTCTTTGACTGTGGTCCCATCTGAGCATCAGAGAGCAGCTGATCTGAGCATTTCTGAGCAGTCAGATAATGAAACAGCATTGACAATTATGTTCAATTAATGGATTCTGGTCTTGCTTTAGACAAGGACAATGCTGGAAAGGAAGAAAAGCTGATGGTTAATGCTGACCAACATTGACCTGAGCTCAGAAATCTGATCAAACACCCCTTTGTGTCAATGGAGTGATATAATAATGTGATCCTAATAAATTAAAAAGAGGCAAGAATTAGGACTTGAGAACAGAAGCTAGCACTGGGAGAAAGATTGTTAAGGGAATTTTCTCATCCACCACAAAAATTTTAAATGAAGACTGAGAATGGGAATTTTCATACTGAACTATGGTTACCTAAATAGTCAGCACATACTACACATTGTGTTCCCTTTACAACTAGAGAGAGGCATTTTCACAATGGGAATAATTCCTCCTGGTTTAGCTCTTGAATAATCTTTGGATGGATTACCCTCTGGAGACACCCTAGCCTCCCAAGTTTGTTTAAAGTAATAACAGAGTAGGGAAGAAAGTATGTGTTTTTATCTGGAATTACCTGTTAATCTGTTGAAATTGAACCATAATATTTCAGTTGCAGGCACTCCAATATTAGAATGGTAGCAAGTTCAAAGAGGTCATAAACCTGTCTCTGACATTTGGATAGTTTTAAAATTAAAAAAACAATCTGAGCAACAGGAAATATTTTTTTGATCTTTAACTTAGAGACCCAGCTAGATCTTCTGTAGCTGACTTTATTCCTCTCTCACATTATTGGTGCATTCATCATCTTACAAGTGCATGCAAGTACTTTTGAAAATACCATATGAGGGTTCATGGGGTCTGCTGTCTGTAAAATCATTCTGTCTGACATTTTTATAAAACCTTCGTCAGAAGTACTCCCATGAGCCTTTACCCATTTAGATGAGGTCAGTATGTTCCTGTTACTGTCAGGTAAACCTATTCATCTTTCTGAATATGAAATGATTTTCTAAAAAATGTCAATTGTAAAACAATCTTAACTGCCGTAATGTAGCCTATGGTAAGGATGGCTGTTCTACAACCAACTCTGTGTAATCTTGTCCACTTAAGTGAAAAGTAATGTGCATATATCTGCTTTGATATTGATCTTTGAAAAATATCAGGCCAACAGACATTAAGCAATTCCTTGTGATACTAATTTTGTAAACAGACATTTGCATTTCATAACATATATATTAGCATAGAGTGATTGACGTCAAGTTTTTCCAGGGTTCATGTTCTCAGGCATTTACATTTCATAACAACTTTATTTGTAAGCAGAGAGAAGGAAAAAGAGAGATTATGTTTTCTGTTCCTCCCTCAGGTTTAGCAACGTGAACAGCCCTGGTGAGCACACCAGACTGAACACATCGTGTCCATGGTACACACATTTTAAGCATGGGAGGAAAAGGAGGTTTCAGGCCAAGTCTTGTCTGGTTCCATGGCCTGAGTTCCCACCCAGTAAATACCTGGAGAGCTCACTGAAGTTCAGTTCCATCCAAAGGAGGTTCAGATCAAGCATGCTGAGCCAAATCCGTAGTGTTCACCAAAGCACGATAAGAAGGGGGCATTGGAGAAACATTTTGAAATAGTATTCCTGATCCAAGTAAAGCAGTAATGCAATGCTCAGTGAGAATAGGCCTCAGGAAAATATTAATGAAAATAAAACAAATGTTTTCACCTGCTTTGAGCCTTGAAGACACAAGATTCAATTTACCTTTCACCATCACCAGCTGGCAACGGAGATGAAGCAAAGACATTCCTTTCCTGTTTGCTTACAAAAATTGAATTATCTTAAATTCTGCTTGCTGGAACCATAACAGGAAATTTTGAGACTTATGCTAACAATGCTAATTGCAGATGTGATACCAAAACATATCCAGGTGTGGAAATAAAGTCCTTATTTAGTGAACAGCTGTGGAAATAATCCCTTTCTTATTGAACAAATTGCTGATTCAGAGAGTCAGGTTATCCTCTTCTTTCATTAGCAGCAGAAGTGTTAAGGGCATCAAGGCACTCTGGGACAAAATTACCAGGCACCCAAGCAAAAGTTTTTCCTTTGTGAACTGTTGAAAAGCTAATGCTACCTGTTCTATCTGCTGTCACAAACCTTTGTTGAAATCACCAAACTGGTAGCAACCAAAGAAATGTGTGATATAAGAAGCAGATTGTCCTTTGAGTTTGATATATAATTATGGCCTGAAAAAAATTAAAATATGAGAAGATGAATTAAAAATGACTTAAACAGAATAAATACAGACCATGGAAAATGTCAATGTGAAAAGGCCTTTTACTGATTTAAAATTTAATACAATTTCAAAATGTTCCAGTTCAGTCAAACGCTGAGGAAGCTCTGTTGTGTATTCACAATTTCCTGGATGTCCCAGAACTGATTGATGACAAGTGAGCTATCATTCTGTCACAAGAGACAGTTATATATGAAAAGAAAAAGAAATCTTTTCTGAGCATGAAAACTGCAAGTGTATTTAGCAAGAGACTTGTTTTTAATATAGTGTTCTTGCACTTTTTTAATAGGTAGGACGTCTGTGATCTATCACTTGGGCCTAAACACTCAAATAGATTTTGAAATGCTGGTATTCAGCAGTTTAGCCCAAAATTACACTGGGGATATGAGGTTAAATGCTCTCATTTAGGTCACAGTAACATATTATGGTTTAATCAATACACAGAAGCAATTGTTTACTGTTTGTGATAGTTAATGTTGTTTAATTCTGAGAATTAATGACTTGGATAAAATGAAGAGTAAAAGCCATATTCTAATTTGTGAGAAGGGCAAGTTTCAGTTTCACAGAATTGCAAACTGCTAAGAGAATGAAAGACAAGAAAATATCACTGCAATCACTACAAGTGCATAATTTCAGCTTGGAGGGCATTTTTTAAGTACGGCAATAGAGAAAAAAAATAAAAGAAAATTTGTGTTAGTCAAAGCACAAACCAGATTTTTAATGAGGTATAGAAAAGTGTCATAAAAACCACCGGAAGGTTGTTTAAAATGCCCAGTTTTGGTTCATAAAATTTACAGCTCTCAAGGGCATTAATTTTTAAGGATTTCACATAACTTACGAGTCGTGTAGCCAGTCATAGTCCATCATGAAATGTGAAGTATTAGCATATTTACCAGTTAATATTGGAGACAGAATCATGGAGTTTATAATGGACACACTGGGTTTTGTGTTTGGGTTTTTTCCTCCCCTTCTGTGGTAAGACATACTGAATAGACCATAACCTCAAATAAAATAGCAAATAGCACTACTGTTTTTCAACTACTTAATCAAACTTGCTACTTCTTCCATTTAAACTTCCATTTTTTTGTTCCACAACCTACTGCATTCACTTTTGATTTGCTATGAGCTTGGTTAGCTATCAAAATAAATCAAATGTGATAATGTATTGGTACTGGATTGGCATTGTAAATATAAGTGTTATTTTTAGTTTTAAAAGCATAAGTCAATAAAATCAAACTTTATATGCTACAGTGTCCAGAAAAACAGGTGTCTCTAACACAGAAGAAAAATGGAAGGTGTCACTGTGTTTCGGGATCTTCTAATAGACACTAGACCTGTGCTTTTCAGGAACTAATAGACGTGAACCTTTGAGTTATTTTAGATTTAAACTTTAGAAGAATAAAATCTCAGGTAACTTAATCAAACACTGAAATTAAGAGGATCCTGATTTACTTTCTCCTCAACAGAAACATTAATCTTTCTTTACAAGTGCTCCTTTGGAATGTTCCAAGTCAGGTTGCTGCTAAGAAAATGCTGATCAGTGTCATGGTACCAGAGTATGTTCTCAGTGTCATGTGCTTCATTGGATGCTGTGGGTGTCCTTTGAAATGGGAATGGTCATAAATAACAAATTCCACTGGCCCAAGCCACGACTGCCTGCCTTGCTGAGATGCACATAAGGCTTTCTTCAGGGTCCTCAGCTTTTATACAATACCCAAGGGCTAAAAAAAAAAGGGGCTTCTGAAATTCACTGTGTTCCTAGAAACTAAAGCAGCTTTCCAACTTCCCATATATGCCCCAAAGAACTAGGTATGCAAAATCTAGAAATGAGAACATATTTAATTTTTTCAAAGCACTATAGGTAAACTCTATATGCTTACATACGAAAGTTGTATAACTATCCCCCCATCAGTTTTATCTTCAGGAGGAAGAATAAAGTTGTGAAAATGAGTAAGCATTCACAAGATTACACATTTTCATGATGACCAGGTTATTCACATTTTTAGAGAATATCTGTACGTACAGTGAATGCAAATCTAAGTTGAGGAGGACTGTGGGAAAGAGGAGAGGAAGGGAGGATAAAACTGCACTGCTGCTGCCACTCTTCCCAGCATCTGCCCACATCAGGGAGTGGCAGAAACAGGTCTCTGCCTCCCCAAAACCCTTAGGCAGATGTGCACTTCCTTGGCATGCAGGGAGAGGCCTTCTTCAAGGGTCACAGGGCAATCTACACAGGTTTCTGAGCTTTCAACTTGGATACTTCTGCTCTGATTCGTATGGATGAAGGCAATGGGTTAAATAAAACTTACTGTAAGTTCTCTAAAGTGAAAGCAAATATTTACCCAACAATTTGAAATGAAAAAGATTTATCCTTTATTTGTGTCTAAATTCCTCCAAAACTTTTGGAAATATTTTTTCCCCATATATTAAAGAGAAGATAGTCCTGGAGACAAAAACCCAGTGGAAGAAAACTGAAGGGAAAAAAAAAATGGTGTGGAGCTGGGTTTTCCATTCTTTGCAATATGTATTTGTGGCTCAGCTTATTTTTAGCCACTTTTTCTGTCGCCAATGTAAATGTTCCTATTATTTTCAGTAAACCCAAAAATGTTACCTTTGTCTCAGTTTCATCATTATCAGTAGGTGTTCTTGAGGGATAATTCTCTCTCTGAGGTCCCAATACCATATAGATGGAAGGCTACTGTCATTGAAGCTGAATTATGTTTTATTAAAAAAAAGTTATTTATATCTAATCCAATTATATTGATGATATAATGTATGTCATGTATATTAACCAGCTATATATACAGCCTGATATGCAGAGATATTAAGGAAAGTAGTGATGTGTGCCCACTGTTGGGTGTGTTCCCAAAAAGCCCTGTCACATTCTATCACTCATTCATGGCACACAGCCCGAGTTCAGTGGAGCTCCAGCTGCTGACAGGCCCAATGTGGCTGCAGCCAATATCAGGGGGTTTCTAGGAAAGGCTGTGACAGTCTTCTGCATCAGGTGCCAACTCTGCAAGGGCATCTGGAGTTTTTACAGAGTGCCAGGAAAATCCATTTAATAAGCATGTGCTGGAAAGTATCTCAAGTGACACAATATGCTGGCAGGTTTCTTAAGGAGCCACTAGTATGGATTATTCCAGAATGTGGCCCCAAAGCATGTTTGAAGAATATAGAAATTAAGTAAACATGGTAGGTATCCTGTCTGCAAGAAAATTCACAGCTTTTCCAAAATATGACCATGACAGGAATAATAACAATCAACTCCTCCCTACAGACACTAGAGAGTATTCTGTTTTAGAGACCATGATACTCCATTTCAACTAATCCAATAACAATGCCTCCTGAAAAACATAAGCAGACACCATAAAAGTGTAGTCCATGATATTATGTGCACGTTTCACCTGAACCTCATTTCCTGTTACCTGCCTGTTGTGTTGGACCCTGAAAGGCTGCATAAGCAGCAACATGGTTAAGAATGAGACCCACTGTGTTTTACACTGTCCTGGTTTAGGGCAAATTTGGTAGAGCATTTCCAAAGTGGCCCCTCCAGAAAGCAAACCCACACGGTCCCTCCTCCCAGCTGGTTCAGGAAGGATTCCTCGGAGAGAAGTGGAAAGAACCTGAGGCACAGCACCCCCCAGCACACAAAATGAACAATACCGGATGACACCACTCTGAAAAAGATGACAAATTCAGAAAGTCTCTCTCGGGGGGTGGTCGCTCTGTTCTCAGTCCCTCTGGCGCTGGGGCAGCTGCTGCAGGCCTCACGGTGCAAACTCTTGGTGTTTCCCAAGTCCCAGTCTGGGGCAGGTTCGAGATGGTCGAAAAAAGGAGAGGAGAAATAGTCCAGGAAGAAATTTGGACTGTTTAGCTAAGCTAGCTAATGAGCAGAAGCAAAAGCGAGCAGAAGCAAAAGCAAGCAGAAGCGAGAGCAAGAGCGAGAGAGAGAGAGCAAAGCAAAAAGCAAAAGCAAAAAAGTGAAAGCAGCCCTAATGTACTGCCCGTCTCTGTGTCCCTGATAAGAAAAACCCAAACAAAATTTTCACTCTTCAAAGCCAGTCTTAAAGGCACAGAACATAATATCCCACAGAAACAGAACATATGAATGGGGATACAAGCGCCATAACGTCAGCCTAGGACATACACTTAGCATAATTTTTATTGTTGTATATATGGAACAACAGGTGCATCTAATTCTTGACAGAGAAAGAGCTGCTCTGTTAAAACAGTCAGCAATTTCTGTACAGCTCTTTTGAAGAGCAATCGAGCAAATTAAAAGTAGGAGTTTCCAACACTTGGGGGTGCATACAGCTTCATGCTGAGGATGATTTTCCATTTCAGGTTCTTCGTCATGGCTACTCAGAGCCCTTGTTATATTATCCCAAACTGGGACTGTAGTGTTTTAATCTAGGTGATGACATGGTTTGTGGTCACAGTCTACCATGATACTCATTGCTTTTCTGAATTTAGGCTCTCATCAAAATGGAGCCCCATTCTGTTCTCGTGAATCTATGTCACCTTCCTAGCAAGGCTCATGTCTGGAGTATGACAGTGACTAAAGGGAATTTTAGTGAATTCCTACTCTGTAGCCTCTCTCTGGATGCAAACCTAAGCGACAGCTGCAAAGCAGGGTTTAGTTTGTTGCTGCTTTTTAAAGGAAGAAAAAATGCACATAAGTAGTTAATATCTAGTACTCCATGTCTTTTAGGGTAATAATTTTGAGAGATTTGCTGTGTGAGTAGTATTTAAAGTCACTCTGGTTTTAGTTCCACTTTTCTACATTGCTCAGCTGAAGTTTGGATTCTTTATTGTTTTTGCAAACAGATATAAACACTGATAGAAAATGATTAAGGTATTTGTCAAGGGTAACTTCATGTTTCAGAATTTTAGAAGGTTCACGTTTTAAATAAATATAACAACTTCTTAAAACTGTATAATTATACATTTAAAATTCTATTACTATTTAAGTTTCAAATTCTAAAAGCAATTAACTTTTATGAATTTGATAAAAGTAATTAAAGTATTTTTAAATCTTCTAAACTATAAGAACATGAAGTTTGCTGTTGAAACAAGTGGGACTACTGAAAATCTTAGGTCACATGTGTGTTATAATTGGTAATTGCTGGAAAATTAGTTTGAGACACTCTATTAAAGATGCTGCAGAAACACCATGTACTGCTCATTCATGTGATCACAAGAATGAACACAGAAGGAACTTATGACTTTGTATTGCTTATGAAGGTGATAATTCAAGTTATGCTTTAAGCTAGCTGGAGAATCACTCTCCCTCTGTTACCAAAATGGATTTTTTCTTACCAGCAAGATGATGATATTGGAAGATACTGAATAGGGAGAGGGAAACAAGGGACAGATCAGCCTTATATGAAAAATCATCCATCTGAAAAATGAACGAACACAATTCTCGACAATAATATCCTATGAATTACCTTCAAAGTACTTTGTTGTGAAATTTCTCTCTGTCCTAGATGGCAGACTCTGATGTCAAGCCTGCCCCCAGAAGGTACATGATATTCCTTTTTGCTGGAGCAAGAACCATCAGACAGAAGAGGAAAGCTACACACTCAGGCTGAATGTGGACTATGAAGATTAGAAAAAAAAATTAAATATATGTATGCATAGATTTTTTAATTTAGTTTTGCTGATGACTTAATCTAACAAGAAATTTTGTACCCATACATAACGTTACTGAGAACTGCCTTAGAGATCTTTATAACATTAGGACTGTTACAAAATTACTGTTTCATGCCTAAAATGTTTAGGTTTGTGCTACATTTGCTCAAATCAGGATTATTCTTTTATTCTCTTGGCGGTTATTTTTTTGGTGAACTTTTCATATGCCTGCTTGTGCTGGTTTTGGCTTGGGCAGAGCTAATTTTGGCTTTGGTAGAGCTAATTTTCTTCATAGTAGCTGGTATGGGATTGTGTTCTGGTTTCATGCTGGACACAGTGCTGATTACACAGGGACGTTTTGGTTATTTCTGAGCTGTGTTTGCACAGTGTCAGGGCCTCCTCTGTTTCTCACCCACCCCACCAGTGGATGAGAACTAGAGGCTTGGCTTTCAGGCGCAGCTCCTCATGGTGCCTGAAGTGTTGGATTATAAGGGGGTTAGGGTTTTCAAAAGAACAGTTTAAAAAATTAATAGTAAACAGGGCTCGGGATAACTGGGATTGAGGGGACTCCACCTTCACAGTCATTTTCTGATGTTCGAGAATCTTTTTGAGACTCTGGTGGGTCCTCTCCACCACGGCTTGTCCGGTCAGGGAATAGGGGATGCCGGTTTTGTGCTCTATTCCCCATTGCTGCAGGAAGCTCCGTAGCTCCCTGGACTTGTACGCAGGACCATTATCCGTTTTTAGGACCTTGGGGATGCCCAACACAGAGAAGGCCTGGATGAGATGTTTCTGGACATCCACTGCTCTCTCCCCTGTGTGGGCAGAGGCATAGACTGCGCCTGAGAAAGTGACCACAGAAACATGGACCTATTGCAATCGGCCAAATGAAGGGACATGTGTAACATCAGTCTGCCACACCTCACAACTTGCCAACCCACAAGGATTGACATCAGCTGGGAGAGATGGGAGTTGATCTTTCTGGCACTGGGGGCATGTGGCCACAATCGCCCTGGCCTGTTTGCGTGTCACATTGAATTGGCGAACAAGGCCTGGCGCATTCTGGTGGTGGAGCTGATGACTGATTTTGGCTTGATGGAACACACAGGGGAGCAGGGCCATCTCAACAGGGGCCACCAGGGCATCGGCCCTGCAGTTTCCCCCTGCGATGAATCCCGGCAGGTCAGTGTGAGACCTCACATGCATCACAAAATAAGGTTGCTCTCAGTTGGGAGACTAGGGTGACCAGTCTGGAGAGCAAATTAAATAGAGAAATGTTTGAGACTTCTTGGAGAACTGCATTCTCTGCTCTGGATACTACACCTGCAACATACACTGAATCAGTAACCAAATTGAACAGTTCGTCAGCGAACCTCTCGAATGCTCTAACGATGGCATCCAACTCAGCCACTTGAGGGAAACCCTCAACTTTAATGACATCTGTCTCTCACCGCTGAGTCTGAGGATCCTTCCAAGTCATTACTGACTTGTGGGATGCTCTGGATGCTTCAGTGAAAATGGTTAGAGCTTTGAGAGGAGTTCGACTTTGAACCCTTTTCAAAGGATTCAAAGGGTTTCAAAAATTTTTAATTGCACATTTTGGTTGAATAACTCATGGGCCGGACGGCCAGTGGCAACCGACCCGTGTAGCTATCCAGAGCAAATTGGAGCATTTCATTCTCAAAAGCAGTTCATTGAAAGTCTTTTTCTTCAAAGGGTCAGATTTCAGTTCAATTGGAATGTGAATACATGTGTAGTCGCAACCTGCCAGCTCCCTGATTCACGATCTTGCTTTGCGGATCAGTTCCGCCATCAGCTCCTGTGGCCTGGCCATTCTCTTGGACCTGTGGTGACTGAGGAACACCCACTCTATGATTAAGAGGGGGTCACTTGCACCTTTGTCCTTGCCCTTCTTACCCTTAGATGACTTTGGGGGGCTTGTTCCATTGAAAGATCATTCCATGGAGGTGTGGCAGATCTCCCAAAATGATAAACTTAAATGGCAAGCCCGGAATGTATTGATGGGCTTGCCTGGCCTAAATGATTTACCAAATTTTCTCAAGCGCAGCTTCTGCCTCTGGGGTGAGCTCCCTAGGAGAACAAAGCTCTTCCCCTCCCTTCAATAAATTGAAGAGAGGGGCTAGATCTTCGGTGGGAATACCTAACCAGGGTCTCACCCAATTTAAAGATCCACACAGTTGGTGGACATCCGCCAAGGTTTTAACATGTGGTTTTATAGCCAATTTTTGCGGCACAATGGTCTGCTTTGTAATTTCAAGGCCCAGGTACTTCCATGGTGGCATCCGCTGAATCTTGTCGCTTTGGAGCTCAAACCCTGCAACAATCAACGCATTGGTTGTCAGTCCAAGCGCATGGGTAAGTAGATCCTCACTGGGGGCACAAACAAGAACATCGTCCATATAGTGATAAATGATGACATTGTCAAACTGGGCTCGTATTGGGGACAGCAAGGAAGCCACATACCATTGGCAAATCACAGGGCTGTTTTTCATTCCTTGCAGAAGGACTCGCCAATGGTATCACTTCCTTGGGGCTTCATGGTTGATGGTAGGGACCATGAAGGCAAACCGTGGGGCATCATCTGGGTGAAGAGTTATTTGGAAAAAACAATCCTTGATGTCAATTACAGCCAAATTCCAATTTTGGGGGAGCATTGTTGGGGATGGCACCCCTGGTTGAAGAGACCCCATATCTTCAATTATGTTATTAATTTGACAAATGTGCAGGAGCCGCCACTTGTCTTTATTAGATTTCTTGATGACATACACTGGGGAGTTCTATTCAGACATGGACTCCACCAGGTTGCCCTTGCGCAGCTGCTCCTCCACAAGTTCATTGAGCGCCTTCAATTTTTGTTTGTTTAGCAGCCACTGTTCTACCCAGATAGGTTTATCCGAAAGCCAATTCAATTTCCAGGTAGGGCGCCCCTCAGTGACCGCAGCCCTAAAAACCTGGGGAGCTGGAAGGTCAATTTTGTCTCCCCACTGGGTGAGGAGGTCTCTTCCCCACAGGGGTTCCGAATAATCTAAAACGAATGGGCGCACTGACGCCAATTGCCCATCCGGCCCCATAATCTTCACAATGCTCTTACTTTGTTTAGCCAATTGGACACCCCCTACACCCTGGATGTGTCCAGCTATGTTTTGCAGTTCCCACTGTGACGGCCATTCCCGAGAGAGAATGATCATCACGTCTGCCCCTGTGTCCAACAAACCCTTAATTGTGGTATGTTCCCCCCCTCTTGACAACCGGCAGGTAACTCGTGGCTTGTGCATTCCTGGGGTTTGGGCCCAGGCCACAGTGGGTATGCTGTCTCACGAAGATGCTTGTGTGGAATGCCAGTGCGGAGAATCGGGGTCCCACGCTCCAGACTTTGCCCAATCGATTGCTGGGACACTGATGACCTGGGCAATAATTTGACCTTTAGGAAGAAAGAGTGGAGGGTGGGCACAATACAAGCCCAAAAGAAAACGATCTGGTTCTGATGATGCCAAACATGGAACAATGCTCAGCTTTAATGGTGTAAATTTTGTGTCCCCAACAACGATGTACCTACGTTTGAATTTGTCCCAGTTACCTGGACACTCCGGGCACACAGAAACCAGGTGGAAATTGGTGTCGCATAGATGGAGTTCACGCGTGAGCTGCAGCCTGAAAGGTTCAACACGGGAAAAGGTGGTTAGAATAGGTTGTGGTTCAATACAATCTAAACAAGACACGTCCAGTGAAAATCTGTCAAAATTGGTGGCAATAGGAAACAATTCAGCTGGCAGCAGGCTTCCCCCCTTTTCCCCCTTCCCTGCCTGATGGTTTTGACCCCGCCTGATTTCTGTAAGCGCGCAGGGAGAGACTGTGCTTGCTGACTAGTTTTTTGTTGGTTGTTGCTCCCCTCCCTGTTTCCTCCCTCTTTTAAATTCGTGAAATTCCTGTCACAATGGACAGTGTGGCATCTGATGCCCAATCTGCTTGCAAAGATGACAGGGTGCTGGTCTTCTTCTTGTCGGTCCTGGTGGGCTGGATTGAAGAGCTGATGCAGCTGCGGCATCGAGAGTGTCATCAGGGGCCTCCAGGACAGCAACCCGGTGGGGCTGTGGTTTGGCCCTCGGGTCGGGTTCCTCTGCAGCCAGAGGGACCTTAAGATCATATGCCTCCAGCATGCCCTGGAGCGTTGGTGGGGGATTAACAGGCAGGCTGAGTATTACAGCCTTGCAAGCTGTATTCGCGTTGGTGGTCGCTATTTCTTTTAGGAGCTCTGCTTGAACTCCTTCGCCCAACACTTGTTGTTCAATGGCCTTCCTCAGCCTTTCTACAAAGACAACAAAAGGCTCTCGATGCCCTGTAAAATTCTAGAGTATTTCATTGAGGGTGCGGCCATCAGCAGCCCCAAAAATGCAGCTTCTGCAGCCCTGGCAGACTGCCTAAGGACTTCATAGGGAATCTTCCTAGCCTGCACGTGCCCATCTACCCAATTGCCCTGCCCCAACATGTCATGTTTAGAGATGGTCTCACCTTCCGCATCGGTGGCTATCATTGGGTCGCTCCAGATGGAGGGGAGGACCTCCACCACCCTTTTTTCCCACACCCTCTCCCACATAAAAAGCTCTGTTGGATTGAGCAGGCATGAGAAAATTGAGCAGAGTCTGTGGGGGTGACTACCATTTCTGCAATCGTGGCCCTCAGGAGCCTCCGGACGTACTCATTCTCCCGGGAGTACTTCTTGTGGGCCTTGCAGAGCTCTTTGATGGTGTTGTGAGGAACAGGGTTCCATTGGGTGATGGTTACCCCATCAATACTTGGATGATAACTGACCAGAGCCACAGAGATGTTACCAACTGGCTCCGGCTTCCGGTTTTCCCCCTCTTCCCCCCGGGCCCTGGACCCTGGGAACCGGAACCCAGAGCGTGGGAACCAGAACCCAGATCGTGGGAACCAGAACCCGGACCACAGGAACCGGAAGTGAAGGCGTGGGAACTAGAAATGACAGGGATGTGGCTATGAGGCTGGAGAACTGACTGGGTAGGGGTGTGGGTTGGAGGAGTCTCCGCCCAGTGGGAAGAGTTGGGGGGTGGCACAGAGAAAGAAGGCGGGGCAGGAGGTGGAGCTGTGGGAAGAGGAGGGGCAGGAGGAAGCAAGGCGGAATCAGGAGAAAGGAAAGGTTTGGACCGAGAAACAAAGGGGTTGTGGGACAAAGAAAAAGTTTCCTGCCACTCTGAGGCTACCTCCATCTTGGGCTCTACAGGAGCCATCTTGTGGAGGAAGCGAAAAACAAACGCGGGGTTTAGAACTTGGGGATTTTTTAACTGGGAAAGAGGACAGCAGGGAAGAAGGGGGCGGAGAGGGCTCCACAGGCATCTGGGCCCTTTGACATCTGTGGCAGGGGGATTGAGATTTCTGAGAAGGGCCAGGGGAGCAATGGACACCCTGCATGGTGCTGACATGGGACGCCCCTCTCAGAATTCCAGGTTTCTTAGGAGAAGCAGGGGAGGAATGAGGTTTAGGGACAGGGGGACGGGGAGAACTGGGGACTGAACTGGGGGTAGAACAAGAAGAACATGGCTGTTCTCTCAGTTTCCCTTTCTTTTTCTATAGTGCCAATTTAATTTGTAAAACCCAATACATATGTTTTGTTAATGGAGTCTCCCCTGCTTTAGCCGAATTTTCTAATTTTTTCAAAACCGTCTCCCAAAAACTGAGATCTTTAAAATTTTCAGGGGAGACATTGGGAAACTGAGAGAAAGTCCATTTTATTAACTTCTTTAATTCTTTTTTATTAATAGAGAAACCCCCCCAACGAGGACACCCACAACGTGGAAAAAGGCTTCTTTTTGTGCCGCTGAAAGCCTTGCACCCATCTTTAAAGTTGTTACAAAGAGCAGCACAAACACTAACCATTCTCAGTAACTAAAAAATGTGTGAAAGCACAAGAGAGCAAAAAGGGTTCCCACCCCGGCCCCTGTCAAATGTGCCATGCGATGGCTGCTAGAAAGTGTCCCTCACCACCACAAAGCCGATGGTAGGGAACAGGAGGTTAAAAAGACAGGGGGGTTCCAAAAGAGAAAAACCTCACCAAACCAGAGCAGGAGAAATTAAAAATCCAAGAACGCTGGGACTTGTCGGCGGGACACGACTCCCAGTATTGAGAGGAGCCGGTCCCAAACCTCTGGAGCGCCACACCCTAGAATGGGGGTCTGCTCCCACGGAGGTGTTAAGGCGGCCAAGAGGACTCTCAAGTCCAGTCCGTGAGGTCCAGAGCTGTTCACAGGCCACACATTGGGCGCCAGCAGCTGCTGCAATGACTTCCAAGCCCGGCTGGTAAGCAGCACTGACAGCAGGCAGCTGGGGCACTGACCCACCCGCCGGAGCACTGGCACTTGCAGGAGTGCGTGGCTCAAGGGTCTCCGCCTAGGGAGGTCCTCCCACGTCGGGGGAGGAGAGATGCCTCTCCTGGACAGAACTTAGAATCCTCAGCTGGCCAACAAGAAAGAGAGAAGGGTCTCATGGCTGTGGCAGGCTTTGGGTTTATTTGTAAATACAAATAAGGGCAGACAGACAAGAGCCCCGAGGGGCAGGTGCAGGGAGGTTTTAAAGGGCACAGTATAGGTGGGTTGCACCCGCCCACGGGAAAATCATAAACCAGATACAAGTAAGTGACATAAAGAGAGAACAAACAAAGACCAAGATGGGGAGGGACCCAGGCTCCTGGGCCAATCACTCCATGCCCCAGAGAGAAGATTCAGGAGAAGCGGGACAGAGCACAGAGTGACTGGCAGAGAACCTAGGAGGGGTAATTCAAGCAGATACATACAAATCTGCACAGTCAGAGATGGGGGGATGAACAAATTGGTGAGAAAAACCATGGCAACAAAAGAGGGGAAAAGTGACAGACATACAATATTTACACGGAAAGCAGCAAAAAGGAATCCAGGGCAGAATAAGTGTAACGCATGGAAGGGAGAGCGGCACAGAGAAACTGGAATTAAAAAAAATTCATAACAGAACATTAAAAAGGGAAAATCAGAATAAAAAAGAAAAAGACCATATGCAACAGTCGCCATTGAACACGAAAGATTCAGTTTCGAAAAGAGAAACGGAATCTTGCGAACCCAAAAAGAAAGGCTTACAAAGACTCTGGAAAGGAGAGAGGATCAAATGAAATGCAATTGTACAAAACCCCCAAAAATCCAGAAAACAGGCAGATATGGTGTCTTCAAAAAATGGTCTGTGTGGAAATGAGCAGCAATGCAAAGGAGCAAAAGATGCTCAAACGAGTGTCCCAGATGTTGCAAAAGCAGGGGAAAAAGTCAAGGAGGAAGACACAACTTGGAGGGGAAGATATGAAGGACATGGCATGGACACTTAAAACAAAAACCAAAAAAATCTTGCCCAAAGTCAAAGGCATCCAAAGGCAGGCCATATGCCATCAAGTGCAGGCAGATGCAGCAAAGCTTGCCAAACTCGATCCCCGCTGAAGGCCAAAAGAGATAAGAAGGACTTCCAAAGATTCTGGAATGGAGATACCATCAAAGGAATTGCAATTGGAGGAGGAAAAAAAGAAAATTGGGAAATTTGGGAAATTTCCTGACTACAGGAAAATGGACCGGGATTACATCAGATGCGGTGCAAAGGAGCAAAACATGCCAAAAGAAAGCTCCCAGATGTTGCAAAAGCAGGAGAAAAAGTCAAGGAGGAAGACACAACTTGGAGGGGAAGATATGAAGGACATGGCATGGACACTTAAAACAAAAACCAAAAAATATCTTGCCCAAAGTCAAAGGCATCCAAAGGCAGGCCATATGCCATCAAGTGCAGGCAGATGCAGCAAAGCTTGCCAAACTCGATCCCCGCTGAAGGCCAAAAGAGATAAGAAGGACTTCCAAAGACTCTGGAATGGAGATACCATCAAAGGAATAGCAATTGGAGGAGGAAAGAAAGAAAATTGGGAAATTTGGGAAATTTCCTGACTACAGGCAAATGGACCGGGATTACATCAGCTGCGGTGCAAAGGAGCAAAAGATGCCAAAAGAAAGCTTCCAGATGTTGCAAAAGCAGGGGAAAAAGTCAAGGAGGAAGACACAAATTGGAGGGGAAGATATGAAGGGCATGGCATGGATCCC